>NC_071109.1:3132500-3277500 GCF_024256425.1 Clarias gariepinus | reverse complement strand
GAAAGGAGATAGTATCCCATCGTCAAGTAGTCAAGGTTGACAAATTAACATCACCGCAACCTTCTGACCTGCTGGGTTCTGTTTAAACATCTGCTTCCTCAATACACCCCCCCTCCTCTTTTTCTCCGTCTCTAAAAGTGAATAAAAAACCATATCATGTTATGTATATACCATCAGGTGTTTCAATCAGGCCCCTTATCCCCAGTGAAGGGAAATCTTAATGCTTCATCCGACCAAAACATCTTGGATCATGCTCTGCTTTTATGCACCTTTGTGGCAACAGTTTGAGGAAGACCCTTTTCCATTCCAACATGACTGAGCCCCAGTGTACAAAGCAAGGACTATAAAGACATTTGGAGCGGAAGAAATTGACTGGCCCTGACTTCAACCCCATCAAGCAGCTTTGGGATGAACTGGAACAGAAGCATTACAATAAATTAGACTATCATTGAAAGGTTTATTCATTTATTTTAGTATTTAATCAAAAAAAGGTTTCATTACCCACAGACTGGAGGAAACCCACCAAGCACAGGGAGAACCTGCAAACTCCATGCACACAGACCTGAGGGTGAATTGACCCTTAACCCTGGAGGGGCAAGGCCAGATTAATAACCACTACGCGATCATGTCGTTATAAATGTCGCCTAAATCTCCTAAATGAATCTACAAATCAATCATATAATTTTTTTCCCCTTAAACTTCCTTTACCCTGATCCAAAGAGTTATTATTGTTTTCCTGTCTTTGATTTGCTTTCCTTCAGAGATAATTCATGCTAAACTAAATCAACAATGCGTTTTATTATTAATCAGCTGAACCCAAATTAAGGTAGGACATCAAAGATAAAGATTTATTCCAAGTTCTTTTTTATGGCATTAAATTTAACCGGCGATCCCATCGGATCAAACCCACGTCGTGCTTGTGATCTCTATCTCTTGTCCTTTATGTTTCTTTTTTTTTTTTTTTTGAGATATAAAAGCACCAGTATCTCTTTCACATTTCTCTCTCTTTCAGATCAAAGCAGACGTCTTTATTTATTCCACAGCGTTCTGGTCTTCAAACCCCGGCCGCCTCCAGCTGCAGATAGACTGCATGGAAATCATGTCCTGGTCAGAGCGGCATGCTAAACCTCACTGAGCTGTGGAGTTTAAGGCGTTTAGGACTGTGTTGAAAGTATCGAAGGATGCACATGGAGAAGTGGATAGGGAGTAAAATAAAAAAGTAAAACAGCGGGAGATAAATACATGGTTGTGAATTTTTGATAATGAAAAGAAAGCACTGCTGTGAATGATGCTTGTTATAGGGCTTTTATTGCAGCAGTATAGACTCCTGATGCGGTGCCAATCAATCGCAGGGAGCAACTAGCAACTACACACCAATACAATACTGTATGTATTTGGACTGTAAAGGAAACCCACCAAGCACAGGGAACACATGCGAACACAACACGTACAGACTGGAACCGTAATTTAAACCCCTAAGTTTAAAGTTTTTCTTTTTTTCAAACTATAATATAACTCAGAAATTATGAATTGGGTTGATCAAGGGGCAAGAGAGGTCATAGAGAGGTTTGATATTCGAATAATTTTTGGCAAACTTGTGTGTCGTAATTTGATACCCAAATGTTTCCCTAGCAGTGTTAGTAGCTGGAATTAATAAATGCTAGGCCTGTATCTCATTTTGTGAATATACACAAATTATAAGCCCTTTAATTGATTACTTATGTAGATTTGTGTCAGTAGGTTAAACAAATAACTCGAGAAGCTTCTTACAGTAATTTGGGTTTAGTCTTTGTTATCACAAAAAGGTCATGTTATTCATGAATGTGCCTCCTAAATAATTTAATGGCTAAACAGGAAATTATGAATAATAATTACTTTCAGGTATAGCTTTAGAATTAATGCATTAAACCTTAAAATTCAAGCATAATTATTATTTTTTTTTTTAATATATAGAGTTTTGCCAGTGTGTGTTGACAGGGAGGTTTCAGACATCAAACTATGCAATTGGGTTTTTGAATACGTCAGATAAAACCAAAGTTATTATTACTTTTACAATGCATACAGCATACGAATTTTATCCGTTTCAAAAACGAGTTCTTACGACTAAATTTTGTATTGTAAAATGCATTTTCCCATATGAAATAATGTAAAAGCAGATAATCTGTTCCAGCCATCCAAAAAGTTTACGAATTTCCCAAACTATTATTATATTAAATAGACATTAAAACTTATTTTACTTAAACTTATGATTCCTCTTGGAAACTCAAAGTGGCTCCCTTTTCTTCTTGCTACCGTTCTTGCTAATATTATTGGCACTCATGGTGCTTTGTCTTTACTAAATCTTGCCCAAAGGGCAAGGCAAAAATTCTTAAGTTCTTTTGCTGAGGTACCGCTGTATGTCAAACTTATCAAAGGCTTGTAGTATAATTATTATTTTTGGTCAAAGAAACAAAACGACCAGGAAAAACGTAATCCTCTGTATCTGCGCTATTTTTTTGCTAAAAAAAAACTATAGCTAAACTCTCTTGCTCTTGGTTTTTTAAGGGCTACAAGAAAGAACCATTCATGGACAAATGAATTTAGATAGATAGATAGATAGATAGATAGATAGATAGATAGATAGATAGATAGATAGATAGATAGATAGATAGATGGATGGATGGATGGATGGATGGATGGATGGATGGATGGATGGATGGATGGATAGATAGATAGATAGATAGATAGATAGATAGATAGGTTTGTTTGTTTTTTGTTTATGTTATGGCAGATATAAACATCCGTTCGCTCAACAATCACAGAACAGAACTATTACACTGTTTATTGGAAAACTTCCACCTTGTGACAAAACTGCTTGCACTGGAGACTTGTTAAATAAACATATTTTTTAATATTATCTATTACGTTTCGTACATTTTGCATTCATTGCTAAGTTTCTTTGAGTGTAGCGGTGTAAAGACTTCCCACGATTTATATTTGGAAGTGTCAGCAATTCATTGAAATGACCAAGACACCTAAAATAGCCAAAAAGTAAAAATAACCACAAATAAATAAATAAATAGTGTCTCCCACTAACACATCAACAAAACCTTATACACGCAGACACACACACATGAAAGACCTGCCTAGATATGGTAAGACTTGATTTCTATCCACAAAAGGTTTCTATGGGGAATAAAAGAAAAGGAAAAAAAAAAAAAAAAAACTTAAGAACTCTTCAAAAGCCACTCGCCGGCGTGCTGCTGATTCATATTTCATGTTCACCTTGTTAAATACAGATTATTAAAACAGCGCTTTGGGCGAGATTTCTAATTGCTTCAAATAAAATGCAGTATGAGGTCTGCAAAGGGCAAAGGGAGTGAGAGAGAGACAGAGAGACAGTGAGAGAGAGAGAAAGAGAGAGAGAGAGAGAGAGAGAGAGAGATTTTCTCTAAGTAGTTGATCAAACGCTGAAGTTTTTTTCTTCCTGGCCTTTTCGAGACCACTTCCCTCAAATGTCCGAGTATAATTGCTTATGCTGTAAAAAATTTTGAGAACGATTAAATGGGAGTGAGGTGAACAAAGCGCAAATTCTCTTGATGGTTGGAAAAAAAGGCAGAAGATTTTTTTTTTGTCATATCTCCGTCAATAAAGATCAAAAGGAATTGTGTTTTAATATTTAAGATTTGTAGCAGTTTAACATGCCAGAGGGGGAGCTAGTGGCATCTGAGTGGAGCTGCACATCATGTAAGATTGATCCATCAATCACACGGCCCCCATGAGATCGGAGAAGACATCAATCACACAGCCCTCATGAGACTGGGGAATACATCAATCACACAACCCCATGGTATCATGGGAAAGGCCGAAGCTGCTGCTCCATGCTGAGAGACATGCTGGACGTTTCTGATGAAAGAGCTCCCTGATCTAGAACTTTATTAAAGAAATGTGGACAAAAGAGATCTATCGTGAGAGATAATATAACGAAATGAATGCTGTAAATTTAGACAAATGTTCACAACTGGCTCCTTTAGTGGAATGACACTCAAGCAGTTAGCCTCGATGTCAAGGTCATGACCTTTCACTGTGCTTCTGTATAGCATGACTTGACAGCCGTGGGTTGCCATGAAAGATACAGTACAGTGGTACCTGAGCATAAGAAATAATATAAATGCAGATAATCCATTCGAGCCATCCAAAAATATTACCAATTTTCAACATCCAATTTCCAATTTCCTCACTTATCCTTAATTTATGATTCCTCTTTGCCCCGGCTGATTTAAAAACTGAATTAAAAGTGGCAATTTTTTTCTTCTTCCCATCTTTATTGATAACATTCTTGGGACCCATGGTGCAATGTCTTTATTAAATCTTGCACAACATTTATCCATCCATTCATTTATTCATTCATAACCAGCGACCACTTCATACAGTGGTGAGGAACATGAAGGATCCACAGCCCCAGATACTGGCTGGTTTCTTTTTATATGGGGTTCCACATGATCCTCTAATTCCATGTGGGTTTCTGCCAAGTTCTCCGGTTTGATCTGACTTTTTAAAAAGGTGTTTGATTGTGTGTGTGTGTGAGTTGCATTACAGTGGACCATGATGTATCCTCTCATCATACAGTATTATGATGGTCCAGGGCCGGGCTCCAATTCCACTGCAGTCCTTGTCAGACCTTGGCCATAGAAATGGCCTCACATTGAGGATGGAATGGCACTGGTTCTCAACACAGAACCCAATTTGGTTCTGTGTATGGAGGTATGACTTGCATGACAGGAAAGGATGACTCTGATAAATATGATGGACAGATCCTGAAAAGGGCACAATCTTGCATGGTTTCTTACTTCATTAGCTGTGGCTGTTTAGATGAAACAGAGATTGTGGAGGAGACTGACGCCACTGATGACATTGCGGTCCAAACAGCAGTCTAGGTAGAACTGGCTTTATATCTAGTACTATCCGTGTCTAGGTATGCCGTACTGCGCTTGATACCACCTTTTCAAGGCATGGGAACGATTGTGTTCTTACTGAGTTCTTGGGGTCAAGTGTTCTCAGATAGATCTAATGTGAAACCGCCAGAAGTACCTCTGGCAGAGGACAGGAGTTATCGTACTGAAAGGACAGGAAGTTTCTCACATAAAAGACCTTACACTTGGAACAACCTTTCCTTTTTTTTATATTCAACTGGTGTGAATAAAATAATCTTGAGTCTGGGAAGAAAAATGATTTCGAAACACAGCTGATTCTAAACTGAGAAAGTCTTCAATCTACGATCAATCTCACTTTTTCTTTCCACTCTTCTCTCTCTCTCTCTCTCTTCTTAATTCCTTTTTCTATTTATTTTATGGAGTTCGTAGGCTGCGCTTCTCACTTCTTTTGATTGATGAGTCGCAAACCCTTTAAATCAGGCCAAGGCAAAATGGCTGTGTGTGAAGTAGATGGAGAAGAAACCATCCCGAGATTTCTCTTTCCCTACGCTTTTCTTTTTTCTTTTTTTTCTGACGGCAACTCAAAGCAATAAAAGACTATAGCTGCGTTTGTCTCCCGAGCCTTTCTCAACTCTCTGTTTTGCCTCTCTTTTTCACCGTTCTAATAAATTAAGGAATCAGAGGGGTTACAGAAGGCAGTGTGCTGTGCATTAGATTTAATTACGCCTTTATTTCCTCCCGCTGTTATTGCTTAGCGTTTCTCCAGAGGACTCTGGGTTGCGCTTTCGCCGGTGCAGCTGGAGAAGTGCGAGGACAACTAGCACATGAGGTGATGGCACGGGGTGAGCAGTTCAGTGTTAATAAAAGCGAACACGGCAGATTCTCAGCACCAGTCGGAAGTTAGCAGACCTTGAGAACACACATGACTAGTGAGGAAAGGGAAAAAAAAAATCAATCACGCTCTTATTCTGTCTAATGGAACAATGAAAACCTGGGGCTCTGGACAGAACAGATTTATTGGCATAGTGAAAAGAATATAATTACTTTAGGTCGCATGCCTGCGTACGCCACTCAAAGCAGTTGAAGTTCAGATTCAATCCAATCCAAATGTCAGCTGTTATCTGAACAAAAAAATTAAATTAGCCTGTTTAAAGAGGAACATAAACCTGAAACTTCATGATGATGTCAAGAGCAGTGTTTTAGGTTGGATTACTTTCACTAGTGCATTAATATTAGATTTACATTGAGATGAACACGCACTATGCACTAATTGGCTAATTTTGAGTAGGTCCCCAGATTTTTCACAAAAACAGCGATACACTGTGTGTTCTGACTTCTTTCTATGCAAATTAGCATTAACCCTGTTCACAATTTAAGCTGCTAGCTCTTTTATTGAATCATGGGCCAGCCTTCGCTCCCTATGTTCAACATGGTGGGGTAGTAGTACAGTAGTAGCCCTTAGCCCACAGATGAGCATAGGCCATCGACGTGATCCCATACTGTCTCAGTTCTGTTTCCATGTCTCGCCTCCAGCTGTTCCTAGGTCTGCCGCGTTTTCTTTTCCCCTGCGGGTTCCAACTCAGGGTCTGGCGTGTGGTGCTGGATGATTCCTTTCTGAGTGTGTGCCCTATCCAGCCCCACTTCCTTCGCAGAATCTGCTTGGCCACTGGTTCCTGTCCCGCCCTTTGCCACAGGTCTTCATTTCTGACTTTATCAGGCCAGTGAATATTAAATATGTGCCTCAGACAGGTGTTCAAACAAATCGTGGTGGGGTGAGTGGGGTATATTAGCAGGTCCCTGAATTTGATGTGCTTAAAGCCAAAAAAAAATGGGCAAGCAGGATCTGAGCGACTTTGACAAGGGCCAAATTGTGAAGGCTGAGCGACTGGATCAGAGCAACTCCATAAATGTGGGAAATTTCCAGTCTGCAGGAGTCAAGACATACAGAGTAGCCCGAAGGAGGGTAAGTGGTGAACCTTTGTCAGGGTCATGAAGAGCCAGGGTTCATTAATGCACGTGGGGAGTGTAGTCCAGTCCATTAGAAGAGCTCCTGCAGCTCTAATTGCTGTAAATGTTAATGCTGGTTCCCATAGATAGGAGTCAGAGCACACAGTGCATCACAATTTTGGAGGCAAAAGGGAGAACTTACTCATGTACTTATTAGGTGGGTAGTGATAATGTTATCGCTGGTCAATCTGTATGTAATGTGTAAAGGGACATTTTTTTAATGGGCTAAAGACTTGGCGGAACAACCCTGTAGAGTAATAAAAGCAACAATAGCAATATGTCAAGGTGACGGATCTGGATTGTCAAATCTGATTCGGCGGAAAGTGTTGATGATTTTCTTTCTTTTAGATATGTAAAAGTATCTATAGTAACAAACCAATCACAGAGACTTTAACTGAGGATGTGGTTTATAAACTAAGGAAGGAGTCTCCAGTCTGAGTGAAAGTCTCGGCGGTCACATCACTGCTGGTGTTGATTTGCTCCAATATCATAATGCACCCAAGTTACTTAGTGCACTAGGTAATGTACAGGGTTCAAACATAATGCGTAGTGAGACCCAGTCGAGCACTGTCCTACTGAGAAGGACAACCTAGGTCTCAGAAGTGTAGAAGCAGATGACAGTAAATCCAGACAATGGCTCGCAAGTGGCTTCTTCAGCAGCTGCATTACAGTAAAACAGTTAGCCTTGATGTCAAGGTCATGACCTTTCACTGCACCCTATTTAACAGTATTTGACAGCCTTTATGTGTTTTGCAAGGTACCTTACTCAGAAACAGTTCAGGACAGTACAACCTCACGCAATGCTAAACACACACGGTAAACACACACAAAGAGAGACGGAAAGAGTCACAGGCTTGACAAAGAGGAAAACAAAATATATTTGAAATAAAATTATTTATGGTCCGCTGCACAAAGTAAAAATCGATGCCCTATTATGGAAATAGGATACGCAGATGAATTAAAGCTTAATGAGGTTTTCCGGGAAGAGCCTTGTACTATCTCTGCTGACACACACACACACACACACAGAAGGAAAACTGAGAAGGAGGTTAGTAATCACCTTCATGTTGGGTGATGAATTCCATAAATAAAGAACAGCAGCATGGAAAACCCAGCAGACAGAGAGAGAGAGAGAGAGAGAGAGAGAGAGAGAGAGAGAGTTTCATGCTTACTGAATAGTCTCTGTTTCATCTTCAGTTTGTTTTTTCTCCCAAACGAGTGTCAGTAAAACCTCTGCCCCGTGTTTTCCATCCATATCGACCGGCTCGCCTGCAGCTCACACACTGGCCCATAAACAAACGACTGTTTTGTCATAACGAATTATAGATTTCGACATTAGTTTATTTAAGCCTTTAAATAGGTAGCGACAACGATTATGATAAATGTCGGAGCTGGATAGATAATCTATTTTTAATTACGATGAAACTGGATAGGTTTGCCAGGCAGAGCCGTGTGTGCCGTGACCTTATTCCATCGATTTAATTTTGTTCTTTTTAAAGCTATTAAATTACGAAGGAAATGAAGATTAAGTGAAACGAAAGGGGTCTTGTTTTTCAGAGGTCTCTCTATTTACTTCTTTTTTTCAACAACAACTACAATGAAAAAAGCAGTCGGAGCTCTGATGGTTTCACTCACTGAGTTATGATTGTTTGTAAACATGTAAGAAATTGAAGACATTTTTAAGACATTTTATTTACTGTTTTCTCATCATTTTCATTTTCGACTTTTTGAACAACTATAAACTACATACCTTTTCTTCTTTGTACTGTATGGGGATTGTTTTATGTTTTTTTTATCTTTTTACCATGATAAAACTATAAACACATTGTTTTTTTGTTTCTTTTTTGTCTTTTGTCTGTGCTTTTATTTCCTTTTTTTCTTTTAGAACATTGTACACTCAGTCCCACCTTTTCTTTAAAAATGTATATCCTTTTCTCTTTAGTTTCGTTTCGCTTTAGTTTGCGAGCGTCAATAAACATTAATACAATAGTCTTTAGAATTTTAGAAAAATGTTTTTGTTCTTTTGGTTTTTCCTTGTATTGTCTTTTATACAAACATCTGTCTAGTCTTATTTTATTTTCCCTTTATCTTTCCCCTTTTTCTCCTACTTTATTTATTATGATTTTTTTTTATTTGTATAGAAGCAGTGATATTGTCCATCTTTAATGTGCAGTAATGCAATAGTAGTCCTTTTATACTGTGATAGTTATAGTAGTCCTATTATATAAATTATAATTTTTATAATTTGCGTTAATCTAATTAATTTGTGCAGCATAATAGTGGTTAAGTGGTCAGGTCTGAGCCCTCACACCTTTTAGTGTGTGTGTGTGTGTGTGTGATGGCATTGCATACGTAGAGCAGAAGCATCCAAGTGTAACTGTGTTAAAATCAAACTTTAGATGTTGAAAAACACAAGAAAAAAGGCAATCGCAAACAAACACACACACACACACAGACACACACACACACACACACACACACACACACACACACAATTATGTCCTATTAAATGCAGGCACTCTGGTTTGAGTGTATTTATTCATGTGTTTAACGTGCGACAGAGAGAAAATGAGCATGCAAAGCTCCTGTCAATCACCGCACACACGTGTTTCATAAAAATAGGGTTGCGATATTATGAACGCTAAAACACATCACTGTACTGTATCTCCTCAGCATCTTTTATTTGCGTATGTGTTCTGCTCATCTAACAGGGTCTGCTGCGCTTGAGCTCGATTGAATATATATATATATATAAACAAATAAAACAATAAATACAAATCCAGCGTGTCTTGTGCTCACTTTATATATAAGATTAATAAATGTTAAAAAAATATTAAGATGGATTTTTTTTTTTTTTTTCAGATTTTGAGACCAGTGGTGTACATTTTGGTTTTGTAACATGTGAAGCATATATTCTTTCATAAAAAAAAATAATAATAAAAAAAAAAATATTGCCCAGATTATGTCTCTGGAGATAAATACCTTCATGAACATTTCTTCCGGATTAAAAAACCCACAGTATAGTTCTGCACTACGCCGTTAGAGAGTCAAAACCAAACTGGCGCACTTGGTTTAAAAAAATAAATAAGTAAATGTATTTGAAGGTAAACAATGCGAGGGAGTTTCACATCGAACTATTTGACTTGAGGTACAAAATTCGGCCTCATCTGCCTCTGGCGCTTTAAAGACGAAGACAAGGAGATCACCGAGGTGAAACTTTTTCTCAAGAGCCAAAAGGAAGGCTTCTTCAGGGATGATCTCCACCAGCTCATTCATTGTTTGGAGAGGTTTGTCGCCTTAGGTGGAGAATATGTAGGGAAGGACTAAGCTTCTGGTAGGCAGCAGTAGCTCAGTGTGTTTAGACTCAGGGTTACTGATCTGAAGATTGGTGGATTGAGCTCCAGATTTTCTTCTGCTACTTTTGAGCATTTGAGCAAGGCCCTTAACCCTGCCTGCTTCAGTGGGCACTGTATCACCTCTGACCCCAGATTCATAACATACCAAGTCAAGGCAGTGAGAATCCTGGACAGTGATTAAAAAAAAAAAAGACCATGTACTGGACCATTCTTCATGTACAGTAAAAAAGGAGAAGAGCGACACTTTCCAAGTTGTGATGGAAATATGGAGTGCTTCATGAGGCAGGAGAATGGAGCAATGACCCCCCACAAAGTGGTGGAAGAGTGATGTTCTTGGCCAGGAATGGTGGCAGAGTAGGACATGTTTGCAGAGCAATGTTCTCAGTAAGGCCACTGAGAATTGGGCCAGGTGAAGACCTCTTCAACAAAGTCAGAGGCTGCACTGTGCTGGATACAAGACACATCTTTCCCGTTCTCCATCCTGGAGATAGGCAGAGAAGCTGTCCTGTTGACCTCCAGCAGGAGCTCAGCTCTGGAGGCTGTCTGGTCAGCCTCTGGTTTGGCACAAGAAGTCGACTCATCAACCTCTGGCTCAGGATGTGCTGTCATTCTGCTGTCAGCATTCAGCTGCCTTGCTTCTGGTGAAAAATGACCTTGAGGAAGCCCCGCCATCATTTGGACCAGTTGGCTTCAGAACTCATCCATCTGCCTCCAGTGCTCCGAGATCAGCTCCTTATGGACTACAAGGTCCATTTGGATCTCCTGCAGGTTCTCTTGAGTTCCTCCAGATGTCTGCTGCATTGTGCAAATTACAATGCTGTGAGAAAGTATTTGCCCATTTTTAATTTAATTTTTCACAAATTATCCAGATCAGCAAACATATTTCAATATTACACAAAGATAACCTGAGGAAACACAGAATGCATTTTCTGAATGATGATTTAATTTATTAAGGGGGAGAAAGCTGACCAAATCTGCCTGGCACGACAGTAGGTGAAAAGGTAAACCCAAACCTAATATCTGGTTGCGCCACCGTTGGCTGCACCAACTGCAATCAAGCATAAATCCTTTTAGTGTGACAAACGAACAGACAAACAAAAAACAGGAGCATCATAAAATGTATAAAATATGGTTTATAAGTTATTAATTACCTTTGCCATGTTTGTACAATGTTTTCACAAGACAAGATGCAGAGTTCAGGTCAGCTGAAGTGAAGCAAATCCAAAACGCTCTTTGAGTGAATGATGCTGAGGAGCATGCTGTCGATTGGTTACATCTGACATCTCATGGGTCTTTGGACACAGATCTCCTCATCGTTAAATAAATCAATGTGGTTTAACTGTAACTATTTGACTCAGAAGGGAGCGCAAAGAGACGCGATGGATTTCACTGATTAATGAGGCCGAGTGCATTTCCTCGGTAGGGAGTTCCACTGGAGATGTTTATCACGTCTGGAGATCATCACAGCTTTACGACGGCTGTGTAAAAAGAGATAAATTCCGACAGCTTGTTTCTGGAGATCCATTAAAAATAAATTCTGTACGTACTTAAGGTTAAAGTTGGGTAATAATGCGTTTATGGGAATCATGACACTTTATGAATTTGGATGAATTCTACCTGGAAATACGATTAAAACAAGAAAACGGTAAGACTATGACAAATCACCATCTTGCAACAAAAGTATGTACTGTATAGGCTAATACGGTTTGTCTGGATTTCATGGTGTGCCAAGGCGAGGATTAAACACTCCAGAGCGCTCGGGACAAAACGATGACCAACTGGGAGAGATTGGGAATGAAGCTGACTGTGAATGGTTGAACATTTACCGTAAAGCGGTCCCTTTGTACTCATTAAGAGAGGCACCTGCATCTCATCACAGCATGCATGCCCGCACGCACGTGTGTGTGTGTATTTCTATGAAACAAAAATCCTGTTCACATGGCAACTTCCTCAGGAAGAATTAAATGTGATGTGAGCATTCAGTGCATCTGGGAAAAAAAACAGACCTGTAAGTAACTTACTGTATGCGATGTGCTGCCATTTCTGTAATAATTGCATTAGTTAGTTTAACATTGTTTAGAAAGCTGTGTGTTTGTGTTTTGGTGTGTATGTGTGTGTGAGACGTTCAGGTTAACTGCATTGGAGTATTGATTCGTTCAGAATCACCGCTAATGGATATTGATTCCAAACTTACTTAGTGGTTGCTCAAATCCTAATGCTGCTAATGAAGCCTTTGCAAACTGGAGAGATATACAATATGCAATCCTTTGTGTGTGTGTGTGTGTGTGTGTGTGTGTGTGTGTGTAGATATGCCATACGATTCAATCCTACACCTGACAATAGCAATTTAACCTTAATGTTCTTTCCTGCAGTGAACTACTAAATCACGCAATTTATAATATACAGTATATTTAAACCAAATAAAATACAGAAAATGTGTGTTCTAAACACACAGATATGAATGGGAGATATGAGAATAATCGTTTTTCTTTTTTTATTGTAGACAGTTTGCCAAAAAGATTCACAGGGCATCTGGGTGGGACTAGAGATGTGCACTGAGACCAGGTTCCTGAGGGACGCAACAAGACACTCATCCAATCACGGGCTTTTACTTTCACACAGGAAGCGACAGAGCAGACAGAAATGTTCATGATATTGTTGAGAAATCAGAAAAGTATGAATCCCAGCGATACCAGTGCCATCTGTGAGTGGTGGCAAAGCAATCTATGGTGGCACAAGTGTTGTGTCAGAGTGGCTTAGTGGTTGTTAGCACTGTCGTCTTGAAACCCCCAAGGTTGGGGGTTCAAATCTTGTCTCGGCTCTGTATGTGTGGAGTTTGCATCTTCTCCCCGTGCTTGTTGGGTTTTTTCCTCGGGGTACTCTGTTGTATAGACAAGACAACTTGTGCCCTGTATAGGGTCATGCCAAAAGTTCCTTGGAAGAGACTCCAGGCCTGCCATACCTTCAAACAGAAGTGCTTTAGGCAATGGATTGATAATAATTAATACTAGTACTGTAACTGTGAGCAAATGAACATAGTTTATATAATTTCTTCTCATTCTAATGCATTTCTTGTATCATTTAATAATGTATTCATTCATCAAAAAAAGAAGCTTTTTGGCTGCTCCTGAATCCATGTCGGTACTTCCTTCTTATCCTCATCATCAGAGGTAAACATTGTGGCCATAAAGAGCTTCTTTAAAAAGATCTGATAGTCGCAGTAGGGCTGTAAGTTAAGGGCGGACCATATACATGCCATGGGCATATCAAGTGATGAACATTCATTTCAGTGTTTCTTACAGTGTTGTGAGCCCAACGCCCAATTCTATCCAAGCAGTTGAGGGTGAAGAAACTTGGTCAAGGGTCCAACAGTGGCAGCTTAAAACAGGGAGCTTCTTATCAGCAGGCCAACACCTTCCCCATTGAGCTACCACTTCACCAAGGCTATAAGACAGATATAGAAAATGTTCAAACTACAGCTTTTGCATTTCCTCCCCCGTTGCAACTCTTGCATGGTGATGTGCATTATCACGAAGCAGGAAATGTAGTTTTTACTAACCATTGTACAATGCATTGTGTGTTGCAGTTTCACAATGGAGCATCCATGTTTATTCGACCTTCCTCTTAATTAGACTAATACTGTAGCTGAGCATTTTACTGCACAATGACAAAATACCCAAATAATACAAGACAAATGTGTTGTGTTGCATCAAGGTTATCAAGCGATTTTCGAATCACCTTTACTTTTGATTTACCCTTTAATTATAATAATAAAAACAAATCGACAACAGTAATTATACTAAAGTAATATTTTACTCGTGATGTTCACTTATGTCAAAAATGTGTTTACACACACTAAAAACAAACTGGACTAGTAAGAAGCTACTTTATGAAAAGTAAATAATGGCAAAATTCCAACACATTTCCATCTCTTGCAGTCGGATTCACTTGACAAACGTGCAGGTGTTTCAACTTAACGTTCTGCCACCAAACTGAATGTGTGGGCATTCTTTATTTATTCTTTTTTTTAGTCCACTTTTGACTGTGACATTTGACAGAATGAATATTCCAAATTTTATGCTCCACAGTGCTGTCACATTCTCACAAAAGGTCCTGATTCATTTTCTATCACAGCAGGTGACAAGAGTTCCAGCTGCCAATCACAGCTTTACATTTATGTTCTAATATGTATTTGTTTCTGCAGTAATTAGACTCGATGAGATTCTTACATAATCTAATTAATCTTAACTGATAATTAAAAATTGTTGTCCCATTGTCAGGGTGAAATTGCCTGTAAGTTTTTCTTGTAACAGTAAGCCTCCTTTGTGTCATCACACCAGTCCACTTTTTTACAACAACACACATTTATTATGTTTATTCATTTTTAACATTATTAATGTCAAGTCAAGTCAAGTGGGCTTTTATTGTTATTTCAACAATATACAGTTCGGTCCAATGTTCCTCCAGGACCCAGGTGCTACATACAACATGGATTAACAACATTAATTAAGAAAAAAGGAACTAGCTAATAAAGAAACCTAATTTGCTGACCAGATGAAAGGAAAAAGGTTTAACATTATAAAATAACAATAAATTAACTGTAAGTTAAACTATCAGGATGATCTAAGTCATCTAAGATCATCCCTGGGAAATACTGTAGAAGGATTATCTGGAATATCCATGCAAAAACTTTCTATAGGACTCTGTAGACCTGCAATAGGACCTGAGCTGTATGTCCTATAAAATTTAAGTTCTAAACAGGTTTAGAAACCTGCAGTAGGACTCCATGGAACTTCTGCTATGGCATGGATATTCCTCAGGATTCTGACTTAGCTTTATTGAAATGTGCATATCTGCAAGTAGACTCTATAGACATTTTGCCCTGAGGTGCATGTTAGATACAATGTTTACTCAGTTTGAAAAAAAGTTTACAAAATTCTAATTGAGTTTTATAGAACTATGTAGATCTGCTATAACACTCCATAGAATTTCTGTTTTAAGAAACATACCCTAAATAGCTCTAGAAACCTGTAGTATGCCTGAATAGAATTCCTGCTGTAATGTTGATGGTACAGAGTATTCACTCATACAGTAACACTGCCTCCAAAGGCTTGTACAGTGGGCACTATGCATGGTGGGTGCATCGCTTCATGCACTTCCCTTCTTACCCTGACACGCCCATTGCACTGGAAAAGGCTCAATCTGGACATAGACCACATGACCTTTCTTCATGCTCCCTTGATATTCAAGCTATTTTTTCCTGATAACGCTCACATATATCCAAGATGGCGCCGGTGAAGTCGGCTGCCGTCACGACTGCTTTGGATCTGACCCCTTTTATTTGTTTTTGTCAAATCATCACCATTGAGTACATTAGGTATGATAGAGACACCTTTGTTTTAATTGGTATACAATGTACTCACAATTCGACGTTTTTAACTCTGGATCCAAGCTGGCCAAGTGAGGCCCTGAGGGGAATTAGCCGGCATCAGGGACAGGCTGATAGCCCGTGAACACCGCACACCTCACCATGTGGGATTCATCTGGATACTAACGGATGATACCATGTAAAAAAGACTATCAGAACGATTCCCAACCAGAAGCCGTGAGTGGACAAAACCATCTGTGACGCTCTGAGATCTCGCACCCCTGCCTACAATGCAGGACTTGCGTCGGGGGACATGGAACCGTACAAGGCTGCGTCATATAACAATCGGAAGGCAGTGAAAGAGGCAAAGCAGCGCTACAGGAGGAAACTAGAATCACAGCTCCAACAGAGTGACTCTAGGAGCCTGGCAGACGAGCTGGACACATCCTATGCTTGTTTTGAGGCTGCAGCTAAAGACGCTAGCGATGCTAATACTAGCAGCGCTATCGGCTGCAGACAGGAAGACACTGCCAGCACCGGAAGCACATTCATCACGTTCAGCATGATGTGAGGAAAGCCTTCAAGAGAGTGAACACCAGGAAAGCAGCAGGACCAGACAGCATCTCAGGTCCTATTCTCAGAGGCTGCGCAGACCAGCTAGCACCTGTGTTTATAGAGATATTCAACCTTTATCTCAGTTGGTGATCCCTACATGCTTCAAAGAGTCCATCATTGTTCCTGTCCCGAAGAAACCCCATCCTGCTTCTCTTAATGAGGTGAGGGGATCGCCCTGTAGCCCTCGCCTCAGTAGTGATGAAGTGCTTTAAGCACCTGGTCGGAGACTCCATCATTTCTTCACTACCAAACACACTGGAACCTCTACAGTTTGCATACCGCCCAAACGCTATCTCCCATCTCCCAATCTCCCAATCTCCCATCTCCTCCGCACACTCACCTGGACACTTAGAGCGGGAATTATGTTAAAATGCTCTTCATCGACTACAGCTCAGCATTAAATACCATAATTTTCTCCACACTCACCACCAAGCTGGAGCACCTGGGACTCAGCTCATCTATGTGTCAGTGGATCTCCAACTTCCTAACTGGCAGACCACAGGCAGTAAGGATGGGCGGACATGTCTCAGCCTCCCTCACTCTCAGCACTGGAGCCCCCCAGGTTTGTGTTCTGAGCCCCTTGCTGTACTCTTCAAGGGGAATGAGCCGGCATCAGGGACAGGCTGATAGCCCGTGAACACCGCACACCTCTGCCTAACATCCTGCTCACCAACGTCGAGTCACTGGAAAACAAGCTCAATGACCTCAGGGCCAGGATAAAGTTCCGGAGAGACATTCAGGACTGCAATCTCCTCTGCTTCACCGAGACAAGCAGCCCCCTACGACTGCATGGCCACTACCAACTCCACCACCAAGTTTGCTGAAGACACTGTCGTAGTCGGCCTGATCATGAACAACGATGGCCTACCTGGAAAAGATTGGAAATCTGGAGAACTGGTGCCAGAGAAACAATCTCCTCCTGGAAATTAGCAAGACAAAGAAGCTGATAGTGGACTTCAGTACAAAGCATTAGAGGAACTACCAGACCCCCGTCATCAACAGGAGCCCAGTGGAGAGAGTGGACAGCTTCAGATACCTCAGTGTTCACATCACGCAGGACCTATCATGGTTCTGTTACATCAACACCGTGGTAAAAAAGGCCCGGCAGCGTCTCTACCACCTTAGACGCTTGAGAGACTTTAGACTGCCCTCCAAAGTGCTCAGGAATTTCTACTCCTGCACCATAAAGAGCATCCTGACGGGAAACATCACAACCTGGTTCAGGAACAGCACCATGCAGGACAGACGAGCTGTAGATTGAGTGCAGGTCAGGGAGTGCATCCTGGATCTAGCAGATGTCAGCAACTATTGCCCGCTATCACTTCTCACGATCACTATTTCCAAAATTCTTGAAAGAATTATTTTTAACCAAATGTTTCTTTATCCCTCACAGAACAACCTTAATGATCCCAACCAATCCGCATTCAAAGTGGCACATTCTACACAGACTGTCCTTCTGTCAGTCACTGAGAAGCTCCATGCTGCTAGATCAGCTAAACTATCATCTGTCTTCATCCTCCTGAACCTGTCAGCTGCATTTGACACGGTAAACCACAATATTCTATTATCTATTCTTACAAGCCTAGGAATCTGTGGAACAGCGTGGCAATTGTTTGCTTCTTACCTAGAAGATAGGTCATATAAGATAACATGGGGGATCTACATCTGCCCCATCTCTACTGGTGTCCCACAGGGCACAGGGCACACCTCTATAACAGGTCTCTTGGTAAGGTCATATCATCGTATGACTTTTCATGCCATTGTTATGCAGATGACATGCATCTTATTCTCTCCCTCCCTCCCTCAGACACTCAGGTTTCCACCCTGATCTCACCATGGATGGCTGCTCATCAGCTGAAGCTCAGTCTAATTAAAACCGAACTGCTGTTCAACCCTGGTGATTTATCCCCCAGTCAAGAACTTGTGATCTCCCTGGACAACAATCAGATAACTCCTACAGCCACTGCCCGCAATCTTGGGGTAACTCAAGGTAGACAATCAATGGTAATTTTTTCCACCCATTGCTAAACGTACTCACTCTTGTCAATTTCTTCTTTACAACATCAGACGAATCTGCTCATTTCTTTCTTCACAGGCTACTCAGATGCTTGTTCAGTCTCTTGTTATTTTAAGACTAGACTACTGCAACTCACTACTGCCAAGTCTGCCTCTGTCCACCATTTGCCCTCTGCAGCTGATCCAGAATGCAGCTGCACGTTTTGTATTTAACCTTCCCAAGTTCTCCCACACCACCCCACTTCTCCACTTCCTCCACTGGCTTCCTGTATCAGCCCACATCAAATTCAAAATCCTGATTTTTGCCTACGAAGCTAAAAATGGCCCAGCACCCATTTATCTCTCAGCTCCAAAAACACCATGCACCGCACCAGGTTCCCTCCGATCCTCTGCTTGCCTCATCCCACCATCCCCTTAGGGATCAAAGAAGACAGACTCTTTTCTGTTCTGGCACCTAGGTGGTGGTGAGTCTCTGACAATCTTTAAACGACGACTCAAGACACATCTGTTTCTTCAATAGTTGGACTAATTCCCCACCGCTCTAAAAAAAAAAAAAAAAAAAAAAATTCAACTGTGTTTGTCTGATGGTTCTTAGTTGGTGACCTAGTAACCCAATGTGTCTGTCCAATGACGGAAACTTCAAAGCACTTTTCGAAAGTCGCTCTGGATAAGGGCGTCTGCCAAATGCCTAAATGTAAATGTAAATATATGCATTTTCTGTTCGGTTTTCCCCTTAGCAATTTTACACTATTTGTTTTTTTTTGAGATTCAGTCTTGTCTTTTTTTTCAGGAACAACAGGCAAGCATCATTTTCACATTTATATAAACACTCATGTGTCAGATTAGCTTATAAATTGGCATTCAGAATTATGATAATATATTCCGAAAGGGTTTACAGCTGAAATCCCCTTCCTATCAACACCACTGGTTTGATGATTCTTTAGTGTTTATGTATTAAAACAAGTGCAGTAATAATTCACCCCTAGCAGTTTTCATAAAAAAAAAAAAAATGAAGTAAATGATACATATTTCTTTTTCCATTTCATCACCTGGTTCTTTTTCAGTTTGCTCACATTACTGGGCACTGCAGGCCCAGCTGCCCACAGAGAAAACAAAGCAAATCGAGCACAAAATGTGGTTTTCCTGACAATCACACCTCACCACGGGAGCACCAGCAGCTCTCCGTCCGCACAAACACAGCCTCACTGTCACTGAGCCTGAAACCACCGAGCCGCTCCACAGCTCACTCACTGTAAAAATAACGCTCGCGACAGAGGTCACATGAAGTCAGAAACACACTGGATGTCATTTAAGATGCAAAAAAAAACAATCATAAATTTTCCTTTTTTTGTGTCATATCTGACTTTGAGATTATATCTAGTAAATATTTTTTTTTGTTCTGTTTTAGTTTTATTTTAACACCTTCTCCACCCTGTTCCCTTTTTCATGTAAGCTTTCACAATTATTTAAAAATAATAATTAAAAACATGAACACAATCATCACTGCCCCTAAACTTCCTCCTCTGGTTTAAACATTGCATTTTTGGCTCTGCCACATTCTCTTACATTAGTCCCTCTCTCTTAGATCTGGACAGACCCCTTTAATTCTGTACCGCGCCATCTATTGTCTCATTTCCATGTAAATACATGACATTACAACGGCTCAATACAATAGTGCAGTGATTTGTACAACTTTAAAGTAGCAAGCGTTATACAGTTTACAAATGAAGTCATACAAAACTTAAAAGCTTTTAATTTTAGAAAAATTGACAAATGCAAACATGATACATAGCTCCGCCCCCTCTATTCACTTAAACCTGTTTAATTGGGCTCCACCCACTGTCCACCTTGAGGTCAGTCCCCGCCCCTATAGCTCTCTGGCCATCTAGTCCCATTCTTAAAATTCTCTGGAGCTCTGCAAACCTTTTCCAAACCTTGTGCTCACACACACACACACACACACACACACACACAAAACAGAATTTGATGGTGTGGTCACCATTTATAAGTAAAAGAAAATGGAGGCATAGAAAAACAGGCTACTGATAAAACTGTGTGTGTGTGTGTGTGTTATTCTGTTCGACTCACATGCTGATATCCCATCAGCATGCGGAGAATGTTCATACCGAAACCAAGAATTTCTGTTTGTGTGTGTGTGTCCATTTGCTTTCTGCAGTGAGAAGAAACACTGAAAGAGAAATCACACTGATGATGGCCCTCAGCCTTGGTATGGTACGCACACACACACACACACACACACACACACACACACACACACACACACTAGAGTGCAGATGAAGGGGTGGTCAGATTACCACTGAGTGATTGTAAGTTTTCGGTTAAAGAGCAAATGGATGAATAAGAACAATCAACTCAAATCAAATAAACAATACAATATAAATGCAAGCAGCGATAACAGGGGGCCAATCACAGAGTCTCAGTTAGAGGGATTTGAAGCCTGATTTATGGTCAAAATAGTTTCTGAGAAAGAAATATGTGAAATAAAAAATGAAAGTAAATAAATAAATAAAGCCTCTGTGAGTTTCAGACCAGCCAGGGGATGTTAGCTGTCTATCAAATGAGACGTCTGAGAGTAAACAATGCACTGTGATGTGTGTTTCATTGTCTGTTCAAATAAAACGTTGGCGTCTTGACTGTAGTCAGGGTGATGCCATTTTTGCTGGAAGATTGCACGCAGTCACATCACCGAATGGGAGATTCGTCATCAAAAGCACGATCTGTCCATAAAGTGATTGAATTCTTGATTAAAGCTGAACGATTTGTATGATTCTTCTCCAGTTTGAATAGTTTAGAAATAAATTTATTAGTCAAGCGATTCTGTAAGAAACACAGGAATCAAGTCGATTCTTAAAGAAAGGAAGAAAGAAAGAAAGAAAGAAAGAGGACACTTGTTTTTGCCCATGTCAGTGTTTTCATTTATGTTTCCCATGTTTCCAGATTTGTCTTTGTTTTGTGTTTTTTAAACTTACAGTATGTGGTAATACAGTAAGTGTTTTAAAGTTTGCTCTTTTTCCATTCTGACTGCTGAGCAAGAAGGTGTGGAAGGGGAATCTTCTTACATGAAGTCACGATGGGCGAGGATCCCTTTGGCTTGTGTAGCCCATACAGTAATAAGCCATGGTTACACAGGTCTCACAAATCCTCTAAATGTTCTGAATAGTTCAGTATTCACCTTTATCTTTAGCTCATGTAGTCCCTAAGTGAATAAGATTTCAGGAAAAATGTCATATAACGTCTTTCAAAAAAAGCTCTATGTGGTCTATTTGGTCTGTATTATATTCCCCTAATTAGGAGAAATTGTTCTGGGCTCTTATATTAAGCTCTGGCCATTACAAAACAATGTTCCTTTTGTTTGTTTTGTACAAATAACAAAATTAGAGACCAAAAAATGTATTGTGCATATTAGGTCTCTAATAATAACTATTTAAAAAAAAAGGAATAACCAAGAAAAAGCTAAATTTTTTGTTTGTCTATTAGCTTTACAATAGAAAATTAGCTTAAAACAAGAAAATATTAATTATACAAACAAGAAACACAATAGGTTTCTGAACAGGTGCCTTGGCGCATGTTTCTCTTAAACTAAAAAATAAAACCAGATGTCTCGCTTTGAAAGACGATACAACAAAACCGCGCAACAACTGGTCTCCGTTATTAATTGCATATATTAATTACACAGTGCTCACGATGGCAAACTAGAAACACCACAACATCTGGTGTGTTAGCTGATTAGCTGATTAGCTGTTAGCTTATTGACCTGCATGAGTGATGCGTTTCCTTTCACTTTAATTATATGAACATGCCAAATGAGATGGTATTCTGATTATGCGAAGTATTTCAGCCTGAAGATTGATTACATGTTTACATGCGAAGACAACGAGATGAGCATTTGTAATTAGAAAAGTGCAAGACATGATCGAAAGGGTCAGCAATGTACCTGAGATAAACCTGCTTTCTGGGTTAAGAAAGGATAATAATAATAATAATAATAATAATAATAATAAATCATAATAAATGTTATAGTAAGGAGTTAAACATTCCTTGCAGTGTTGGTGATTGAAGTCTTGTGTCATTGATGAGAGAGTTGACATCTGAAACTAAATCACTGAGTGTTGAGCCGCAGAGTAAAGACCGTTAACCTTTAATTACTCAGCTTTTAGCTCTGATTAGACTTTGCTTTTAAGTTACTTTGAATTAAATCATTGTCCAAGTGATTAACTGTAAATGAATGCAAACAGACATCTTTGACATCACAATTATAAAGCACACAAACAAAAGAAAGAAGAAACAAAGGACAGGAATAGATCGAGTAAGTAATATTTGTACTTATATCGCGGTTCTGCTGTAAATGTCACTATAGAGGAGTCTGACATAAAAGGCAAAGGTTAATTAATCATGCGTAAGACAAAAATAGGATAACCAATTCAGCGATAGAAATTAAGGAAATAGTAAGAACCAGAAACCCATGAAAAGCTCTTAAATATAGAAAAAAATAAAAAAATAAAAGCAGTGGAAAGAAATATTTTCTATATTTTTTATCATATTTTGAACATGAGAAAATACATGTGAGTTAATATGGAGGTAACAATCTGAAAAAAAAAAAAAGAAATGTGTCTGAGGATGTTTTCACATTAGGCGTGATTGATTTGTACCAAGCCCAGGAACAATTGCTCCACCCCTCCCACTTGTCAGCATTCACATTAACTTTGTTCTTTGTTCTTAGATACACATGTATTTTCACTCTCCAATACAGCAGATGGCAGTATGCACAATAACAGGTATCACTTTTATTGGTTCCTGATTCTTGGACTGCTTTTACAGCTGAACATACGGTAGAGGCATCCAGGTGTTTCTCCACTTGTTAACTTGATTGCACACAGGTTGAAAAATGACTTAACCTTCATGTTGTGTCCGGTTTTGGCTCACACTCTTAATATTCCTGGTTATTTTTGACCAGATCATTTTATTTTATTATAAATATATAATAATACATATATGACCATCTAATGTTGTATTAGATCATTTTTAACAACTTTAGCTTTTGTAAACATAAGTTATGAACTTGTATTTGCTGTGCACGTCCTGTAGGTCTCTTTTACCTGACCTTTAATGTCATCCGCTCGGGAAGGGGCATATGGGGGTACGGTTGGGGTTGTATGTTTGTTGACAATGTTGCAGTTTTGGTTTTTAACAGATGTGGTTAAATTTTTATGTTGTGTGTGTGTGTGTGTGTTTGTCTGCTCAAAGACAAAGTCATTAAACTTCATTGAAAACGTATCTAGTTTGCTCCACTTTTTAGAGAGAAACCACAACATGAGGGTTAAATCCTACTGTAAGTTCTAACTTTCATTTTGAATGCAGCCATAGTGCCAAAAAAATCTGTGACACCATTATGCTTTTGAAAAGCCTGGAAAACACTGGGGAAGAAAAAAAAAAAAATCAGATGTAGAAATGTCAGCAGTTTTATCAGACTGTGTGAATTTTGCCTTTGACAGTTTCTCATCACCTTTGTGCCTCTGCAACTCTGGAATACTTGACTGACATGGTCCACACTTCAAAGGCATGGCTCTTGACATGGCAAAAAGGCAGGACTGTCATTTGTAAATAATGTGCCAATCACTGTAAGGTGGGTTGGTAGGGGAATAACATAACCACAAAACCACAAAGCATGGGAGGGGAGCACAAGGGGAACGCAGATTGGCACTCTGAGGATGGCTGAGAGACATAGGGGTACTCATAGGTGTGGCATTCTGAGACAGTCAGGAAGGAAGGACGGTGTTTCTGTATCTGAACTGTGTTTAAAAGCAACTGTTTGTGCTGGTACATCTGTTGCACTTTCCTGAAACTATAAATACATGATGTAAATACATATCTTAGTGCTTACTCCTGCTTGTATAACTTCTGTGCATGTCCTGTACCAACACCTAGCACTTTCTGTCTCTGGAAGAAGAAAAAGAAAAGAAAAGTGAGCTGTGCCATCTGGATTGAAGTTGCTTACTTTCTCTCCTGTTAATTATAAGATTATATAAAAGAAATTAACTGGACAAAACCTCCATGAGATCCCATAGCTTTCTAAAGAGTAGTTTTGAAGATCAACTGTGGGAGCTCGGGTCATCCTCATCCTAAACATCTGGTTAACACATAAATAAGCAGAACAATTGGAGCCTATAAAACACAAACCTCCTAGAATGTTTATTAGAACAATTAACCCCCCAGCAAGCCGTATTACTGTAAAAAAAAAAAAAAGTTGCAGCTGTCACTCAAATCAAACATGCCCCTGACCATGCATATTTTTACGGTTAATGTAATTTTAACTGATGAATTACAGTACATGCCAAATTCACTCTGGTAATGTTTTCATACTGTAAATAGAAGATCAAAACCATTTTAACTATTTCATACCAGGGTGCAAACATGTTTATTTATGTTGTCAACTCAGAGATTTTAATAAGGGCGTCTATGGGGATTGACTCACTTTTGAAGCCTAGTGGTCATTATAGGAACTGCATGTTTTGGACAATTTTTCAGAACTGGAGGTCATCCCCTGGTTAATAACAGTGATATCAGCTCCATGTATGCAGAAGGGGGCGGATATCTCTGTGGTACCCTGCCATGTTTTATTGGATTTGGGGACACAGACATGCGTAATGCTCGTCCTACTTAAATTACATTATTAATTACGAATAATTTATTCATATTCAATTAAAACTTGAATGAATATTTCTAGCTGCATGTGTAATTTTGGTCATTTTACAATTTCTTAAATAAACACATTTACAGACACGAGTTAATAAAAATATATAGCTTACTGGTACTCAGGGATTATTTGTACAATATAAAGCTTACTGTATACCATCATTATAGCACTCAGAAAACAATACAAATATACATAACATTCTGATCACAGTCAAAGTGGATCCGAAGCTCTGGACAGAAAAATATGACACAAACTCAGAGTTGACGCCGTGATTCCAGTCCAACACAAACAATATAATTATGCCACAGTATGAATAAGTTGATGAAATCAGAATATGAAGTTTTGTTTTAACCTCTGTCATTTCGGAATAACATTATAACTAAGCCTCATGATGTGCTATGACACTTATATGTAGTGTGGAGTGCAGGCGGTTGTGTGAGTGTGTGTTTGTGCATTGTGTGTACGTATTTGGAGTCAGCCCCACCTGTGTCGGCACCTGGGCTCTAATTAACGCCGCCAAGCTGTCACTCATCTCACCTGTCAGTCAGTGGTGTGTACATGTCGCCTTCCCAAAGGACGCCGTCTCACTAATAAGCCCCATTCACACCTCATTATGATTTAATGACGGATTTAACACACTTAATGGCGACGCGCGAGCCGAGACTGCCTTTAACTCTGACGGATAAACCAATCCTGGGAAAAATTTACTCACACAAACATAAGATGGCACCACGGCCCAGTTTTTCCCTCCGCTTATTTACTTTTTTATTTCATTAATCAGTGCGGAGAGCAGCATTCTCTGTCTGTTGCTTGAGTTTACTTTAATCATAATGATTGTAGGAAAAGAAAATAATTTAAAAAGTAATGTAATGTTGGGTGTATTTACTGTAAACCAACTTATAGTTTAGAGTTTCATTGAATTCTTGTGGGTTAAGTGAATTCGTGTTCTTTTCCAGCTTCACACTGAGTTTACTGCTTTTTAATATAATTATATACTTAGGGTTATTTTTTTGTATTATTGCTAATATTTATTTAAATATTATTATTACTCTTTAAAGTAACCAATTACCTTACAAAATCACTGTCTTTAAAAAGTAATCAGTTTCATTACTTCCTACTAAAAGTAACTAGTTAGAGTACTTTTCCATTGCAGAAAATAAAAAACTTCTTTATAGTTATTCTACCATCATCGCGAAGTTCGGCCCACAATCTGTTAACTAACTTCATCTATGTGGTTTCGCGCGGTGGCCACAAGTACGGTTCATCATGATTCACCGCGAGTTTTGGCTCTGTGATTAGGTTTCCATCTTTCCACGTTTCTGTCCTCGCCTAGTCAAACCGCAGAGGTGAGATAGGGGTATAACAGCAGGGGGGCAGGTTATCAAGGGTGGGGCTTGTAGGACGACTTTCACACACACGCACCAATGGATTGGGAATGACTGCTGTCTGGCTCATGGATTACATAAATTGTCTGGATAACGGATTACAATTTTGAAAAAATTAACTAAATAACTGAATACCTAAATGGCGGACCTAACCCGTTAGATTACTCGTACATCAAAAAGTAATCCAAAACTGTTCTCCAAGTCACTAGACAGCTCACTTTATACATCCAGACGACATGTAGTGACCTAACGTGAGAGATACAGGAACCAAGCAGAGTAACACACTGAAAGGAGAGGGATATTTGCCCTCTTCCACATACTGTACATGGACGTGTAGTTGAGAGGGAAGGGTGAATATACCTGGCATAGGAAAAGGTTTATATTTGACAAGTTGCTAAAATAAATAAATGTGATATAAGAGAAATTCTTAAATCCTGCAGGATGTACAAACAAATAATAATAATAATAATAATAATAATAATAATAATAATTCCACCTTTTACAACCAATTCCACCAATTACAACTGAGAACAACTGATTATTTTGTGCATAGTTTTCGCATTTTTGCTGCATTTGTGTTTATTCCAGTAAACGATTGAACATTGTTGAAATCCCAGGAATGCCCGAGTGCCACCATTGCCCCTAAGTGAGGGGGCCCTTAACCTTCACCTGCTTCCTCTCTGAGCTTGGATTCAATTCTTTCTTACTCATGAGTCACTCTCCATGAATACATTTTGCTCCATGGTCCTCAGGCTGCAACATGTCACCTTTCCATATACAATATACAGTATATGTTTACACTCAGACTTTTCCCAAGCAGAATTCTCAACTATTCTTAACTGCCACCTACTGCATTATCTAGAGCCCTTGTCTTTATCCAACTTCTATCTTGATCTAACTTCCTGCCTGAACCTGTTTCATAACTGTCATCTCTGCAGAAACGTGTCTGAATGATGGCTGCTCAGATGCACCGGAGACATTCCTATACATCAGCGAAATGTCTAACTTCATGTCAGAGGCCCAGAAGCGTAAACAGTGTTGCTGTAAATTGACAGCACTCTCAGGAGAGCTCTTCCAGATTCGGACGCTTGAAACTAAGCGATGATGAAGAAAATCATCACAAAACTATATACTGTATATACAGGTCAGTTCCAGAATTATTGGCACAAGGTGTTTTTACACAATATACTGGAGTGTATTTAGGTAACATAGTTTTTTCGGCCAAAAAAAAACTAAAATTATTAAAAATATTAAGATAAGTATGAATATTTTTGTATACTTAATTGTATGTTTTTCTTTTAAATGTTTATTTCTAAAAGAACTATTTTCAGATTTTTTAAATTATTTTTTTCTTTAAAATTAAGAAAAAAATTCCAGATTTTTAAATTCTTCTATTATTTTTTATTACACATTCAACAACAATTTTATTTTCACAATTTTCTATTTGATATTTTTACTTTTAGTTTTAAATGATCATATGAGCTATGTAGATTATTATTAGGGCCCCGGGTACTATAACATCACACCTATGTACTGTAAATAAATAGATTTTTAAATCTATTGTTATGTCCCCTATAATGCATGTGCTCACTGTACCCATCGTCTTTCTCATGCACCCAGGTGCCGATGACACAGGGTGCTGGGGCCAGGTTAGTGTTGTTTGCAATTATTATTATTATTATTATTATTATTATTATTATTATCAACTTATTATCATCAACTTTTTATGAAAATTAATTATATTAGATACATTTTAAATATTCATAGTGTTAATATACATTATATTAAGGGTAAAATAATTTTAAGTCAATCAAAAATACAAAAAAAACTGTTTTAAATAATAATAATAATAATAATAATAATAATATTATAGCCATTTACCCCAAGAAAATAAAGGGCCAATACATTTCAGGGCCAATAATGTGATTGTATTAATGAAAAAAGTAAATGTTTGTTTTACATCATCTGAAATAAGACAAGCAAGGGAGAAAATGCATCATAATTATAACAAATATGCATACATTCCTAGATAAATAAATTCAGATAAAAACAGTATAATGAGAGAAAATGACAAAGAGAGAGAGAGAGAGAGAGAGAGAGAACGCTGGAGTTTGCCTCTCCTGTGACCCGAGTGCTGCAGCAAATACCTCCTGTAAAATCCCTCACGCACAAAACCACCAGCTTATATATCGATAAGGCTTTTTCTTCTTCCACACTCCAAGGTAACAGTCTATTGCTGCATGCAGCGAGAGGAATTACGAGATCCATTCTGGCCGTGCGTAGATACCACATACCGACTGGCCAATGTTGCAGCACGCAGATAAGAATCTGCCTGCTTTATGCAAGGGCGAATTCAATGACGCATTTTCTTTTGTGTCTAAGAATGTGCACTTTACATTTTATTATGCTCACGATGCCACAGGAGATGTTGCAAATGGCCCCAATTTGACTATTACGATCTTGTGCATGCTGTTTTCCTTCCGCCACAAGTAATGTCCTAATTTTTGAGAGTGATACATCATTATAATGTAATTAAGGACAAAAAGAGGAAAAAGGGACAAAAATAAATATTCCCGAAGAACCATCATGCTAAATACATATAACTGTCAAACTGTGCTCTGGAGCTGTTATGAGGGAATGATAAGGATTTAATCCCAATCAGTATTAATATATCATTATTAATACATACATCAAAATGTATCCACTATTCAGTTCTAAACAACTCGGATGTTTAAATTAAATACATTTGTCTCGTATCACAGTCTGACAGTTTGGTATAAAAAAAAAAAAAAAAAAATGCATTATGTTGAAGCTTGAGGCGGTCAAAACACTATGATTGTCATTTGAGGTTAGCATTAAATATTCTCCTGTCGTGTAATTCGCTGCAGCACTCAGACTCTTACTGTGACATGTTCAATGTTTTTTGCCTGGTGAAAAGCAGAACCTCTGTCACTGGGTTGTCCATCCAGCCAAGTCACTGGCGATCTTTAAGCAATGTCTAAAAAAGAAAAATTTATTTGTATAACGCTTTAACAATGCTCATTGCTGCAAAGCAGCTTCACAGAATTATGGCAGGTAATGACGGAAATGTGTGAGGACATCAATCAAAATGAGGCAGTGGTATGGAAAAACTGCCTGGGACGACAATAGGAAGAAACCTTGAGAGGAACCAACTCAACCATCCTCATTTTGGTGATAACGGGTAGCAGAAATTGTTTTTCAATCATACTGTACTGTGTGTTATTAGTATATTATCCCTTCTAATCCCACAAGTGTTTGACTGATGGTAATTCTAGTCATTAACCTAGTGAACCAGTGTAAAAATGTAATAATGGAAACTTCAAAGCACTTATGTAAGTCGTTCTAGATAAGAGTGTCTGCCAAATGCTTAAATGTAAATTTAAATGCATTCAAATGTGTGTGTGTGTGTGTGTGCGTCAGTGTTGCTTTGTGCACTGGTGCGCTGCCATGTTGGAACTGGTGTGGGGTTGTTTTTCAGGCTTCACCATCCCAAGACATTTTCATGCTCCGAACTTTGTGGGGACAATTTGGGGACGGCCCCTTCCTGTTCCAACATGACGGCGCACCAGTGCGCAAATCGAGGTCAATAAAGCCATGGATGAGTGTCTTTGGTGAGGAAGAACTTGACTGGCCTGCACAAAGGTCCTAAGTTCAACCCGATAGAACACCTTTGTGATAAATTAGAACAGAGACTGCGAGCCGGACCTTCTCGTCCAACATTAGTGTCTGATCTCACAAATGCGCTTCTGGAAGAACGATCCAAAATTCCCATAAACACATTCCTAAACCTTGTGAAAAGCCTTTCCAGAAGAGTTAAAGCTTATATGAATGTAAAGGCAGGCGAGCGAATACTTTTGGCAATAAACTGTAGCTTACATGGTTTTATTCATTTGTTACAGCGTGATACAGAACAATGGGTTGAACTGGATCAAGTGGTATTTTATTTCATACATCAAAGCTATGTACATAGTTAAACTAAACAATATTTACAGTGTTAACAAAGCATTTTAGTCCTTGCCATCTAAACAATATAATAAAATTGGTAATATATTTTATTTATTTATTCTGTTTTTCAGGCTTTGAGTCGAGTGGTTTTCAGAAAAAAAAATAATAATACAATCCAGTGGTGTAAAGTAAACACAGTCAATTTGTATAATCTAAATGAAAATCCCAGGAAATCAACTTGAGTATTTGTGTAAGCAGTCTCTGATTATGCTAAACTTTATCCCTTTTTTATTATTCTCCTAATACATTTAATATTCTTGAATAATGTATAATGCATGAGTGCATGATTTTTGCGTAGGTCTAATCTGTAAGAGCGTTTCCAGATACAAGATCTGTGTAGGCGATGTGAGCACACACACTCACAAACACACACACACACACACACACACATGCATGAGATGGATGGCTACGTGACAGTGAGCAGATGCGAGAAGCTGATGAATAGTAGGTGCATCCGAAGTGAGAGACAAACAGCACTCAAAAGGCCGTCTGCTTCAGTATGCACGCACTCGCAGGTGGCAACCTCGCTCAGCAGTCACATCTTGGGACATTATTGCCTCTAGCTAACTTCTACCCGCTAGCAAAATGTAAAAAAGAATGAGATAAAGCGCAAAAATCTTCAGCCATCTGTCAGAAATGCGCACAGACCCCGAGTATCTGTCAGTCAAAACCCAGGCTTCGGAGCAATCGCACTTCTCTAATGGTGATTTTGAGGGATGATGATTAAGGTTTAATGATGTTCGCTGAAGATTAATAGCGCGGGAGTGCTATGGGTTAGGCTGCTTTCATGACAAATTTAAAGATGGTGTTCACTGGGTTATTTTCACATTTGTAGGTTTATGTGCTGGAGCACTTCCTCTCAGCCACTTTGCGTTATTTTCTGCATTGGGTTTTAGATGTAATTACGATGCATCTGTTATCATTCATTAATCTTTGGTAACCTTTATGCTGGTCAGGGTGGAGGTGGATCTGGAGCCTAGGGCAGGAACGGGATTGGGATCAGGATCTAGACAAAACCACAGCCAGCATCAATATAAAATCACCCAGAGAAATGGCTGACCCTAAAGACTCGGGTGTTCTTTATGGGACCTCCCATGACCTGAACAGGATATGCAAAGTGTAGGATGAACGAATGAATGAATGAAAGGTGGAAAAGAAAGTCCATTTCAGTGATGAACATTTTACCAGATTTTAACTGACATACCAGAAGTATGATAACAGACATGTCAAGTTTATAATAAAATGCTTTAAGAGCAACAGCTGGCCTATGCTTGGTATAACGAGAGTTTTTTTTTTTTTTTTCTTAACAGATCCTTAAACAGCATGGAGATGCCATTCAGAAAGCCCAGGTTAAAGAGCTCAATTTCTTTTTCTTTTAAACTGAACTATATTTCTGCTTCTGCCAAAAAAAGACATTTCCTAGCCATGTGTCTCTGGGACAATCCACCCTCAGATTCACCAACAATCTGGCCTCTTTGGAAATCAGACAATTATTTGGCATGCGTAAAGATGGGTCTATTCTTATCTGAGAAGAATGAAACGAGCAGTAGTCATAATAATACCAACACATTTAGATGAATATATTTTATTATAAACCTATATACTGTATACAGAATATAAATTATTCAATATCTGTAAACATTTATACTATATCTCCTATTCAGGATGTAAAAAAGCTGGGGTGTCGTGTAGTCATGGGGACGACTAAAGGTTACAGAAAGAACAAATGAAGTTAACATTGTGGAACAAATTGTACAGTTGGGACAAACAACGGTAATCAATTATTGGTCGATGCAGGAAAGTAGCTAAAGTCTGCTAAAAAAGGATGCACCGATTTATCGGCTGTACGCCCGTATCGGCAAACAACTTGGCGTTAACCAACGACATTGTCTCACGTTTTTCTGTTTGATTGTTTCACATCAACTTTAGGTGGCGCTGATTAAATGTTGTCTTGGTTAATTGTGATCTGACTTGGACAACAGCATCCTGACTAGCTGGCACTATAATAACTGGCATAATAACACCCATAATACCACCCTTTGTCATGATGTTTTTTAACAACAGGATAGCTTACAGGATGTGTATCACAGAGAGCTGTAACTGTACCTTTATTCCACAAAATAAAAATTGTGACCTTGTGGAATGTGGAATATGACTACAGAGCGTTGCATACAATGAAAAGGGTGTCAATCCAATGTAGGGCATATACTGTATGTACTGTATACACACACTCATTTACACTACAGGCAATTTGGGGATGCCAATTAGCCTAATCTACATACAGTCGAACCCTGGAATGTGGAGGTGCGAAGCCTCAGCAGTAACCACTGTGCATTTGCCCCGCCCCACATCCCTCTTGTTTTTGTGGTTTCCCCTTTTAATTTCCCTGGCACAAAAGGGAGATACAAATAAAAACAAACAAACAAACAAACAAACAAACAAATGATATCTGTATTACCATTGAACGAATTATAATTTTAAACATTGGTACTGTATCTTGAACCACATTTAAATGATTCAGATCATTAAACACAACGTAATATTACACCAAGACAACATTAAAGTAAACTAGTAAGTTATCTGACTGCTAATTTATTAGTCTTAATGTTTAATTCACCTAGCTTACGCATAATAATTAAATAAAACACTTAAAGAGAAAAAAATCTATGTAAAGTAAATATGACTTGTTTCTATATAGATTTAAACCTTGGATTGCAAATATAATTTGTGCTTGGAAGCGTGCCCGAATATAAAAACATATATCGTACTGTATGTCAAAGTGAATTTTCCCATAAAAAAAAAAAAAAAAAATTATATAAAAATAATGAATACAAGATATAAAGTAAAACTTTACCTTTGAATTATGGCTGAAGTAAGACGAGAGAGGAGAGACGAGGCTATTGTGTAGGACAACTTTCACACATGCACACACACACACACACACACACACTAATGGAATCACAGCAATGTCTGTAAACGTCTTTAATAAGGAACCTCTTTTTACACTACATGTTTGCTTTATGTTTCCGTTCAAAATTGATACAAATATTTTTGATAAAAAAAACAAGGAACCTCTCTTATGTCACTTTTGCCTTTTTCTTGAGAATTTTGCAGAAATGTGATGTTGCATTGTCGTTAAACAGATTCATCTCCCACAGACTCAGTAAAGTTACTAAAGAATGCTCACTACAATTAAACACAAAATAACAAAAAATGTGGACCAAACAAGTGACGTATGCGCACTGAGACTAAGCACTGAAGAGCGCGAGGGAGAACAACCATTGGCTCAGATGTGATCACATGCCGTATATCAAGACCTCACTCATTTATCAAGGCAAATTTTTATTTAAATTTTGCTTGTCTTACAAAACATTTGCAGACCAAAATACTCACAATCCAAGGTTTCACTGTTCCACTGTATATATATATATATATATATATATATATATATATATATATATAGAGAGAGAGAGAGAGAGAGAAAGCGTAACAGCTCACAAATATAGCAAGAGTCCCCCCTTCACACACACACACACACACACACACACACACGCAGAATGCCAAGAACAAAGACTTGCTGATTTGCTGATGCATGCAAGCAAAGCACTCCTGTTTCTTAAGGTTAAACCTGTTTTTTTTTTTTTTTTTTGTACTAAGGTATGGAACAATGAGAATGTAAATTAGTACAACCTGCAACAAATAAATTCACCAAAAACCACACACAAACACACACACACACACACACACGCGCACACACACATAGCATTACATACTTACAGCTTAATACCTTCATGGGTACATGCACTGTAAATACACATGCACGCACGCACACGCGCACACACACACACACACACACACACACACACACACACACTCCAGGCCACCACAGATGACCTGCTGATGCATGCAAAATGAATAAAAAGACACACAACTTCTTGCTTAAGGTTAAATCTACAGTTTGCTGCGAGCTATGGAAGAACGAGAGATTAAATTAGCATAACCTGCATGAATAAGTGCTCCCACTCGGTGTGTGTGATGTATGGGAACGCTTATGCTGCCTGATGTTTGCTCGGGAGAATCACTAAAGCAAGCGGCCACGGGACGGAACGGCTCAGATTAACCTGTTGGTTCCGCTGGGAAGGCTGAGAGTTTATGAAATGGATTGCTCATCTTTTTGCAACAAATTGGATTTTTTTTTTTTTTTTATAAGGTTTGGGATTGTACTTGTAGTAAAGAAAAAAAGAATTAATAAATGCTTTCAGAAACACTGCCTCTGAAAACAAATCTTTGAGCTTTGTGCATGTAGGATCGAAAAAAGACTGATTTCAGACAACGAATTTTGGTACTTTAAATATAAACATGACAGTTTTGCAGTGTCATCATGTTCTTAAATTTTTTTGAACAACAAATATAAACTCAGGTCTAATATGGCATTTACAATTAACATGAAAATAAAATTACTATGAAAAATAAAATTACATTTTAAGAATTATTTAAGTTCTGCATCAGCCGTAAGTATACAATTTTATTATTATTATTATTATTATTATTATTGTTGTTGTTGTTGTTGTTTTAATAGATGTCAACCATTTAACATAATTTAACCATCATTTTTGGTGGTATTTATGTATTTATTTATTTTTACATGTTTTTTTAATTGCCTTTGGTGGCATGGCTTATTTATTTGTTTGTCTGATTGTTTAAAAACATGTGTTAACAATTTACCATCATTTTTTTTTGTTTGTTTTTTTTTTTTTGGGGGGGGGGGGGGGGGGTTGGGGGGGCACTGGTGGCGCTGTTTGTTTGCCTGTTTGTTTGTTTAATTACTTTTGCCCTAATTAAATGACTAGGCATGTTATTTATTTTAATTTAATTCATTTAAAAAGATTTTTTACTATTTTTTTTTTTCATTTTTTTTTTTACTATTTTTGTTTTTATATTTCATTTTTACTTATTTTATTAAAATTAAATTGAATTTATTTTACTTTTTTATATAATTTATTTGAAAATAATGATACTGGTAAGCTTTTATGAGCGTTTAGGGCATGTATGATCAGAGCTGGTTAGCTTCTGTCCTGAAGAGTCAGTGTTTATTCACCCTTTATTCATTTATTTATTTATCTTACTCACTCAGTCATCATCTACTGTATACCACTTTATCATGTATTCAGGGTCGCAGGGGGGCTGGAACCTATCCCAGTAGACTTAGATCACATGGTGAGGTGGACAGGGTGCCAATCTATCGCAGTGCACACACACACACACACACACACACACACACACTCACATGGTTATTCCCACAATAAAGGGAATTTGGAAACGCCAATTAGCCTAAACTCCGACTCTGTTCCGGAATTAAACCTGGAGGTCCAAGGCAGAGGTGTTAAACCACTAAGCCACTGTCCCGCCTCTTATGTATTCATATTTAATTGAATTAAATAAAATTATGTAGGCAAAGTGCTTTAAAATACAATAAAAAAATCTTAGTTGTTTCTGTAACAACTTCAGTAGCGACCTCATCCCCCCTATCTTCTGTTCCAACCACTCATCAGCAACCCTCTATTTTCTTGGCTGTAACATTCTCTGAGCGTTCATCAAAGAAATTCGGTTCACTCACAGCAATGACTATTTTGCACTATTTTACATCACCGATCATGTAAACCAGGTTGGCATTGTGGCTCAGTAGTTAGCACTAGCACACTGATATACACAATGGATGGATAGATAGTTTTGTTCTTGACCACAACTCTAAATTATTATGATACTCCAAATAAATTATGAACTAATTTAATTTATCTTCATCCTGGTCAGGGTAATGGTGGATCTGAGCCAGTACTATGAACACTGGATCGAACCAAGAACTTTTAAAGCTGCAGTCTGTAATTAATTATACACCTTATTACACCGTGGGTCTTTTGAGGTCTTGTTCTCATCCACTTTGGTCTTGAGTGAGGATCTCTGTAGGAGTACAACACACATTCAGCTCCAAAATAACGGTTTGTTAGATTCAGACTGCATACATCCGACACCTGTCTGACCCCTAAACCACTGTTACATCCCTCAGGTTTAAAAACAGTCCCGCTGCTAACGTTTTAGCTTTTATTGTATTGGGAAAAAAAATGTCAGCTTAGAAGACAGCCTTTGGGCAGCCAATGCCAACATAACAAATTCTAGCAAGAGAGCAAAAGTCTGACCAGAATACCAATTCCTCTAGCTGCTTTCTTGCTAACAATGCCTTTAAGATAATATTGTTGTTCAGTTCTTTAGGTAAAGTTTATCTTGTCTTATCTTGTCTAATGTTCTCTCCGACCTTAATTTCTTATCTGACGTTTTGATACATAACCTTTTTCACTTTGATCGATGGTGCAAATGCTAATAAGATGCATCTCCTTCAGGGTTATTACCTGTGATGTTATGATGCTACGTTGCCCATTAGCGCTTTTAGGATTGCCTCCCCTTGCTTCCAGGTAATCGTCTGTCTCGCATGTCTTGCAGCTATGCCTGTGATAAGTCAAGTGCTTAGCGCTTTTATCTCATCACTCTAATCCCCTCTATAAGCGCTCTGAATGACAGACTTAGCATTCACGCTTCATTCTAACAGCATGATGCACCATGCGGAGATTGGTAATTAAGGATGAAAGAAAGTCAGATTCACTTGAGCGGAAATGGTTACAGAAATTAAAAATCACTTACAGGTTATTGTGGGCCCTGGCCTGAAAGCAACTGTGTTTTTTTTAGTTTGTTTTTTGTTTTCCTCACAAGTAGTGCCTCGCAGCTAGACTTTCCCAGGTCAACTATTAAATATGAATGCCTCAATTTAAAGCGTAATAGCATTATTTTGGGAAAACATCCCATGCACATTAACAGCGTGATTAAAAGAGTTTTTATAGAAGCTTATTTGAGAACATTATGAAACAATCAAGAGGATAATCAAGCAAGAAATAAAGCCGGGAATGTGCGTACTAAAAATGTGCCTGTTGTATCTGTTGTATTGTAATAAAAATTTTAAAAATCATGCCTATTTCTAAGCATTAGCATTAGAGAAGTTTGATTTGTGGAAGCCTGAGGCTAGTTCACTTCCTGAACCATGTATGTTTTTTTTATTTTCTTTCAAAGCAGATAAACTTCCATTTTATCCAGTATTTAGACACACACAAGGGCTCGATCTTATTTCAGTCCCTTTCGTCACTTTTCCCTCGCCATTTCCCCTTCAAGCCATCTTCAGGGCTCTTACTTTACGCTCAAGTTTGCTCAAATGAAGTTTGATAGGCGGGTCCTTGGAGGGACGATGAAATGATTAAGCAAGGATGTTGACGTTGGTTTAAAGAAAGGAGATCAAACATGACTCTGATGCCTTCTTGGCTTGTGAGCTTCATCCTCGTTATTATTGAGATCCTACTGTATACAACAATGCAAACTTTCTCGTTTGCCAAAATCAAACATGCAGAACGAATTGAGAGGACTGAAGACTTCTGATGGATTGAAAGGAAAGCATCAGTAATGAAATGTACCACATTGTATTTACACTCTTTATACAGCAAACAAAGAACAATAAAGAATTTCAATATATGGTTAAAAAATCAGGAATGATTCTGATTTTTTTTTTTTTATCTTCTCAGAGGTGGGTAGAGTAGCCAAAACTTGTACTCAAATCCAAAATATTACTTAAATATGAGTAAAAAAGTATTTGGTTAAAAGAGTACTCAATTACTGAGTAACTGTTTCAATCATAATTTCCCATTATTATTATTTTTTAACACCCAGACAAAATGATAAAATAATGTACAAATTCTGACATTTCCAAATAATTAAATAAATGAAATTATTAAAATAAAATAAATATATTTATAAAGCAGCAAATTAAGGAACAAGAAACACAAATTTTCAAATTTTTTTAGCCTTATTTGCTAATTAAATAATTTTATTTGCTGTTTTGGGAGACAGAGAAGACACCACATTATGAAGCTCTTCTTTTGTAAATTTTTTATGTTTTCATTTCCTGTCTACCACTGACATGCCGCGAGTTTGTGTATGGTCATGTGACTACATATGGATCTTGTTATTGCAGCTGATTGGTCAAACAGCGTCACGTGATTATCGTTTCTATGTCTGATTGGTAAAACACAGTCATGTGGTGAATCCACCGGCTGCATTTCTCTGGCAAAAATGAAGAATATCTGATGAGTAGAATAAATGGTAAGAAAAGTAAAAGAGTCGAGTGTAACCAAATATAGTTGAGCAAGAGTTTCTTTTTGCAAATTCACTCAAGTAAAAATAAAATGTATGAAGGTATGGTGCAGTAAAACTACTCATAGAAGTATTTTTTTTTTCAAAAAGTTACTTAAATAAATGTAACGGAGTAAATGTAACTCGTTACTACCCACCTCTGTATCTTATACATACAATACAGCAAATGTGTGGACCAAAGAAAATACTTTTACAAATTTATGCAGCTTGAAGTGACCAATCTTGCTTTTCTAAAAATTTCAAGTTGCTAACTTTAGCCATTTTGAAAAGATGGTTTTATATGTGCCCTAAAAATGGCCATTTTTCAGCATTTTACTGTCTCACTTTAAACAACATTAATTAAAGATGCAAATTATTCATACAGTATTCCTTTTTAGTATTAAGCTTTATTGGAACTAAAAGTAAGCTTATAAAAGCATATGACCTGTAAAAAAAAATGGTGTAAATTACAGCTTTTCATGCAAAATTAAGGATTTTTTGTTACTAACCAAAGTTACTAACAACCTTGGTTTTGTTTAAATGATCCAAATTAGACACACACCTTGTGTTAGGTGGCCATAAAACAGTTTATTCAGTTAAAAATGCTTTTAGAGGGCATCCAAGTGGCGCAGTGGTAAAGTGCTCATCCTATCATCTGTGAGTTCAATTCCCGGTGATGTAACCTCACGCAGCACGAGACATTTACATTTACGCAGACACTCTTATCCAGAGCGACTTATATATTTTTTTATCTCATTACACATCTGAGCAGTTGAGGGTTAAGGGCCTTGCTCAAGGGCCAAACAGTGACAACTTGGTGGTTGTGGGATCTTGTGAACCTGGGATCTTCCGAACCGTAGTCCAATGCCTTAACCACTGAGCTACCCCTGGCCCTAGACAGCTGATTGGCCGAGCTCTCTCAGAGGGGAGGGATGAGAGGTATTTAGTGCTTCCACATTAATCATGGCTCTACAGCCAATCAGGGGCGTCTGTGAGCGCTGTCCTCCGATCGTGTTACTCCATCCCCAATGGTGTGCACGTGTGGTTTGGAGGAAACACGTGATAGTCTTCGGCCCTCCCGACTACAGTAAGTGGTAGTAGTAGCTTAATGTGGGAGTTGCCCAATAATTATTGTTAAAACTTTCTTATGTGGCGCTAAATCGGATATACAGTACATAGTCTTCACTTAGAATGGACAGATTAAAATTCATGCAACTTTTTTGTCTCTGTGCTTGCTGATGTCATCAGTAATGCCAGCAGTGCGGGGATTTTGTAGCAGCTCTAGCAATACCCGATAAAACCACTAAAGTAAGGCACCTACACAATACTCTATTCACTATATCACTATATATACCATAACTCTATTATTAAGATTATTATTCTCCATCAGTTGATCGGCTTATAAGAAGGAGTGAGGAGTTTACTGGAACTGAGAAAGTATTTTACAATACATATTGGATAAAACAACAACAAGAAGAAGAACAACAGCATTTCCATGTCAAAGACTTCCCAAAGCCATGCCACAAATCGCAGACATGACGTACCCTGAAACCTCACTATCACCATGACCACTGCCTTTCTCTCTCCCTCTTTCCATTTCTAAGCCCATTAAAACACATCTAGCCTGTTTTAGCTGCCACAGTTTCTGCCTGTTTATCGTTCCATCAATTTACCTCCATCTACCTGACTAATGAGTGGAACGGAGAGAGCCGGGAACACAGAACAAATGGGGCAGCTTCATAATTAAGCTTTTGCTACAGCATTAGACAGTAGGCAGTGTTCTCGCTGCTCTCTGTGGCCGACTCATTCGCTAATTTAACACGATGTGTGAGCTTCTCTCACAGGAAAACATATCAGCGGGAGAAAGAGACAGAGAGTACGTAACCCTGTGTGTGGCCTTTATTTTTTACACACATTTCATAAAGCAAAAGGGCATTTTGGTTGGGAATGCGGACAGCACTTCCTACGCTGGCCGGCTATTGTGCTGTCCCACACATTTAATTCACGCCACCCCCGTCTCTCAGAGTGTATGGATGGATATCTCTGGGGATGCGGCATGGAGAGAGGATAATAAAAGTCTATCTTCCAGCAGGGTTCGGCTCCCGCAGGCGGTTTTGTGTTTGTAAACAAGAGGGACAGTGCTAACGCTGGATTTCTAGCTTGCTGTGATTAAATGCATGGCTCACTGGCTTTTGGAAAAAGTTTCTGAAAAAAAAACAGTGTGAATTAGCTTTTATAATGCCAACATTTAAATTATTGTTATGAAAAAAAATAAGGAAAATTAAATCTTTTAAAATTGATGAAAGTAATTTGTGTGACTTTTTGAAACAATGCAGTTGTAAGGACATATGTTTTTTTTTTCTTTTTTGAGGCAGATCGACATATATTCAATAAATGTTGACTGACTGCAAAGAGGCTATATAAAACAAACACTCATTAACACATTACAACACACTGCATTACATACAAGGAAACTGATGATAGAATCCTGACCACCCAAGGCTCACCCATGGCTGCAGAAACCAAAGGCAAACCTTTTTCTGATCCCAGAAAATAGCCAGTACAGCACAACTTACAGTAGTACTACAATATGCCACAAAAGTCGATGCTGGCCACAATAGAAAGGCACCAGAACACCCAGTGCACCACTTGTCTGCCACACAACACATGGTGGCCAGCAATCAAAAAGCCTAAAGGTGCTATCCCAGCCATCAAACTCCGCAGATCTTAATCCAACTGAGCACCCATGAAATGTGCCAGACAAACAAGTCCAGTCCACAGAAGCCCTACTGTACTTCACAATCCACAGTACCCGAAGGATCTGCTGTCAATATCCTGGTGCCAGACACCCCATAAACCCTAGAAGTCTTCTCGAGTCATGCCCTGAGGGGCCAGAGCTGCCCCAGCAGAACAAGGGGAACTACTGTACACAATACTGGGAATAATGTTTTGCATTGAAATGTTATGACTGTTCTTTGCATAACACTTGGATATCCTCTAGTACATAGGAACTTGCATGCCAAGACCTTCAACAGACTCGCAATTAGACACTCCATGTCACTTCTTTGCAAGATCAGAGGTCCAGGGGGTGGATCCTGACCTGAATTAAAATCTTCCATATTGCATTCTCTATATTGGGTTATCTTTGGCCCATATTTCTGTTCTGTCCCTTTATTATTCGATAACATTTTTTTGTAATGCAGGTGTTGTACTGGACCATTACAGGGAAGAACCAACTAAACCCTAAAGCAATATGCTCAATGTTACCAGTTCATCTACATTCAACCCGATCCCACGATCACAAGCTTTGGGTACAGTACACATCAAAAGACTAAGGGCCTCAGGGTGCCAAAGAAAAAGCTGGAAGTGGGACCCTGATCTGCCCTATACGGTACCTCTGGCCACTGCAACCCAACCCTGGATAATATCTGATGGATGGAAGGAGTAATGGACAGATTTATCTATGTCGTGTGTTGTTGATAAGTTAAGTAAACTTGACTTACAACTGAGACAGAATGCGGCTGAGCATTTGAGTTTTAAGGTCTTCGTTCAAGGATCCAATAGGAGCAACTTGGTGTTTTCTTAAATCTAAGCTCACAATTTAAAGTAAATTTCTCAATAGTTGGCTGCCATTGCCAGGATAAAAAGAAACATCTTTTCTTCTCTCACTTTTTTTGGTAGCAAAAGAGATCTTTTAGCTTTGTCCTATTGCTTGATCTGGATGCTTTATGTTGCTTACAATAGCTTTATTAACATTTCTCATTAAAAAAATAAATGCTAAGTTGCATTACATCATTGCTGGAGTAACTGTAGGGTAAATATGAGTAGCATAAAGTTAAAATAACTTTGAACACCTTTTCACTCATCTAAGATAGCAGTTTAGTGGATAACTCCAAAGACTGGTGTAACACCTGTAGTGGTGAGTCCTTGCAATCTCTCTCTCTCTCTGTCCACTTCCATCATGGCAATCACAGCACTAAACAAATATGGCCTTTCTCTTGGCACAGTGCAATAACTTATGGAATTGATCTCCTGAAACAGCAGTCGTGTTAACAGAAAAGCTGTTGCAGTTTAAATTCATCACGCAGCACCCATATTCAAGCCGTGCCAGGTGTTGACTCAGAAATGGTCGCAATGCTAATGTCTCCCCACGCTGGGTGCCATGTGGAATATAAAATGTTGCGGTTAAAAGCGTGCTATCTTTCATCAGCCATCCATCCATGGTACGCCACGACGCTCAATGATTTCCCATCTGTCTTTTCATCCATCACTAATATACTGACAAGATCACTTAGGCAAATCGCGCATTGGCTCCCGCTGCCTCTTGGAAGGTTCCGATACTCCATCATGGCACCATCCGATAATGGCAATTTGGATGTTTTGTCATTGTAACACCTGTCCATCGATACAATACAGTAGGTCTCACCTGCACTCTTAGACTGCACGTAGATTCCATTTAGTGTTGGCAAGATATCTTACATATGAATCAATATTTGCAGCCAATGATTATCGCCTTTGTGCTGGCGGATTCTAATTTAATTACCGTTGTTTTAATCTCTAAAGAAGGGCCACATCTCTGAAATGAATCAAACCTCACAAAGCCACAAACAAACTGATTCCTATAACTGCACTGTCTTAGAAGACTTATAAAACTCTACAGTATATTTGTGCCAGAATGTTGGATGGTTCACTGATTCTTGAAAGTTAAATTGTAAGCCGTCCTTTGCATTTTGTTGCATTCTGTATTTCACAACGTTCATTTATAACCGGAGTGAAATGATCGTCCATGAACCGCCTCTCTCCTTCCTTTCAGTCTTACTTCGTTCCTCCTCTTCACTTGGGGTGATTTACAATCATGCATCTTTAAACCATCCATGCATTTAATGAAATGCACAACAAAAGCTTCATCAATTTATATTAGCAGTTCTCTGTCCTTTTCCGAGTCTTTGCTCATTCTTGGTTCTGAGTCGAAGCGCAAGGCTAATATGTATTGATGCTAGAAAATAATCTGAGGTGTGAATCCAAGGATGACGCTACCAGATACAAAAAGAACACACCAGAACATGTATTCGCTAACATTTCTCTGTCAGTCTCTTCATTTATTAAGGTTAACATCACAGAAAGACTATTCATGTATTCAATCTGACAGTTCTAATAGATATATAACTTTATGTCTAAATAGTAATGGCACTAGAGTCTAGCTAATATTATACTTTAAGTCACTTAAGTAGATAAGGAAAAAATGGTGTAAGAGGTTTATTGATCGCAGTACGATGTCAAAGAATAAGTGCTGATCTTCAATAGTAAGTGGAATTTACGTCAAGTTTTTTATTTTCTTACAAATCATATTCAAAGCTTAAGGTTCAAGAGTTAATAATGTCATTGTCGCTCTCTCGTAAAGCGGTCACCACATCGGATCACTCAATCCGCACACAGCTTGGCACTGGTTTAACGCCGGATGCTTCTTCCTGATGCAATCTTCAGTTTTATTCAATTCAATTCAACTTTATGTGTATATCACTTTTAACAATGGCCATTGTCTCAAAGGAGCTTCACAAAACCAAAAGAAAATTATAAAAATGTTTATGAAATGTGAGAAAATGTGTATGATATTATAATGATCAGATTGTCCCTGATGAGCAAACCAAGGGCCAGGGTGGCAAGGAAAAACTCCCTGAGATGGCAATAGGAAGAACCCTTGAGAGGAACCAGACTCAACAGGGAACCCATCCTCATTCGGGTGATAACGGATAGCAGGGATTGTAGTGCAGTCATACTGTGAGTTAGACAGCTGGAAGTTTTAATATAACAGGAGATATATTAGATTATATAGTCCAGTTTGACACCAGGATGGCACCAGGATAAGTCAGGCTTGGGACTGGCACTGCAACCAACATGTAATTTTAAGAAAAAAAAAAAAAACATGACGAAATGACACCTAAATAAAATGATCAAAGCCACGTCAAAGTCAATTTCTGATATATCCTATATGTGCCCTCCTTAAACATACCGCTAATGCTGTACAGGGTCATGGAAGGACCTTGTCCCAGGGGACTCAGGGCACACCCTTTATGAGGTGCCAATCCATCACAAGTCACACTACTGTATGTGCAGTTTGGGAATGCCAGTTAGCATGTCTTTAGACTGTGGGAGGAGCCCAGAGTACATGGAGGAAACCCACAAAGCATATGGAGAAGGTAAAAACTCCTCACCTGAGGGATTCGAACCCTACAGTAGCTCTGGAGGTGTGCGGTCACAGTGCTAACCAGTACGCCGCCAATCTGCCCCATCAATGATAATGTTTTAGAGAAAAATAAATAAATAAAAATAGTTGTCCATATTGAATCTACTCAAGGTTGAATTTGTTTTGTAACTAACTGATTATTTCGTTCTGTAAATAAATTCATATTGTGTTTAACTAACTAAATAAATAAATTGATAAATAAACACATTTCAATTTGATTTAAACTACATTCATATTTTCTTTACTAAGCAATAAACATTGATTTTACCTTAATAATTCCCGCAAACTCCCTCATATCAATAATTTCTGTTTCTTTCCTCCTGTTTTTTTTATATGTTGCATTTGTATTGAAAATCTTGTAAATTCTACATTATAATTGCACATATTTTCACACGAGCCTCATCCTGCTTTATAATATATTTATTCAGTGCTTATGAATATCTTATAAATGCAATTTGCACAAACATAGTGTTAATTGACTTTCCTCCCCAAGCAGGCATTTATGCAGAAAGTTTTACTTCCTAATTAAAGTTGTATTAATAAATGAATGAATTAGTTTATTTATTTTTACTCTGACATAACTCTGGACACTCCAGTAGGGATTAGCCGCTGTGCTAAACGATGCATTTATGGTAAATACATCCTTTGTTGGAGTGGATGTGCGGTGGAACTTTCGGCGGTGGTTTAAAAGCACAAACTGAAAAAAAAAAACGTTCAGACTGCAGTAAGAGGATGTTGGAGATGAACGATAAAGAGCGGATTCATTTCATGGGAATCGATTTAAAGCAGAACACTGATACAAGTTAATGTGTAGAATTATCTTTGTTGCGATAAAGCCGAGCAGATGGACCATTCGTTATGAATGCTAATGAAGTGGCTGATTGTCTCCTTAGTATATAATAACGATAATCAGTGTTTTGTTCCATTTATACCCTATCCTTCTGGACATTTCTTCCAATCCAGATTAATTTCACGTTTGCTTCTATAACACACTCGACATTCCTATCTTCTGATTTTGAAGCACCTGTATGGGGATTTGTGTTCATTCAGCTACAAGAGCGTTAGTGAGCTCAGGTGCAGGTTTGGATATTGAGACGCCTCCAGTTCCAGGTCATCCCAAAGGTGATGGGTTTAGTGGGGTTGAGTTCACTCCAACTTCAACACACCTTTCCTACAGCTGTTGTTTTGGATCTCAGCAGAGCATCTTCATGCTGGATGAGGGTTTGGACCTTTTGGTTCCAGTGAAGGGATACCGTAAAACAACTGCACAGTGAGACATTTTGAAGTGTTTGCTTTGAGTTTTGTAGCGACAGGTTATATCAGTCATACACATACTCACACACACGCACACACAGACTTGACTGCAGATTTATGTATCTGAAAGTGTCCGACCATGAACGGTCTCAGCTCGTTATCACTCCATCAATCACACACTAACACACTCCCACTGCTTTAGGCTGCGTTTTGTGTTTGTGTTTGCGTTGGATGATATATTAATCCTGCTATATTCTCTCTCTCTCTCACTCTCTCTCTCTTTCTCTCTTTTTCTTTCTCTGACTAACCTCACTCCACCTCTTTGATTCATGTATATGCGTCTAGTCTATGCGTAAGTGTGTGCGTGTGTGTGTTGATGATCTCAGTGTTTGGATGAGGTTAATGCTCTCCGCAACTCATCAGTTGATTCTCTCCATGAACAGAAATGATCAGCAGACGGCGCGTCCATGTGTTCAGTGATGGACAGCAGATCGGCAGTAAAGCACTCATGATGAGGAGATTTTTTTGACAGTTTGAGCTGCAACAGCAAGGAAGCAACAATTGGATAAAAAGAACACTTTTCAGGAGAACTTGCATTTTTACAGTGATTTTTTTTTTTTATATTGTATATTAGTGCTATCTCTGTGCCTTCTATCTTGCAGCTAGTGAATGCTCACTAAAAATAAGATTTCTTTTATGTTATTTAAAACCTTCTACAGAAGTGCCCGGATTGAAGCTTTAAATTAGATACTTAGTGTATAAATTTAAATGTACCGTTTATAAACTGATTTAAAATAATGTCAGTAAAATAACTCAGTAATACAGTATATACAGTTATGTTTTGTTGTCTTAAAAAAACATGTATGGGAAATCAGTATGTAATATTTATGTTTATTAAAAAAAAAGCAAAAAATCTAAATTAAGAAAAAACAGGCTGTCATGCCATGCCACACCAACAGGTGGCGATATGATCTTAAGCATACGCCATGTTGGCCAATCAGAAGCCTGAAATTGTTATTGCTGGTTATGTCACACACATAAGTCAATCAATGGAGATTAATCTTTGAGGGTTCTCTCCTGGTACCCTGGTTTCCTCCTGCAGTCAAAAGCCCAAAACCCAGTTATACTGTACCTGTACACACTGAAATAAAGAGTTCCTAAACATCATTAACCTGCAAGCAGTTTTCCAAAAGGGTCATTTTCATTTACTTTTACATTTACATTTACACAAGGGTCAGAACACAAAGGAAATCTTTCATTTTAAAACTACCAATGAATGAACTATAAACATTTTTTTTTTATTATACAGTATGTCTGACCTTGCCGTGATGTGAAACACTAACAGCTCTCATAAAGCCATCATTCTGAATCTAATCTAGCTAAAATGTCTAAAATCTTGCTGAATAATTGTGATGATTTGATCAATATTTGATACATTTCTGAGACAAGTTGTATCTTAGTTTACATTCAGAAAATAAATAAATAAATAAATAAATAAATAAATGGCTGCCAAAATGTCCACTATGCTTGTTCTCCATTTCATTGCTTTTTAAACAGAGAAGAAGACAATCAATCACAGCATGCACACTTTTCAAATGTTTTAATTAACTACTGGAATAAGAAGACATTAAGAACAGTAAATTTATCTCGTTACGCAGAAGTGAGTAAATGACTCAGCGTTTTTTTTTTTTCCCCTCTCACTAATGTTTTGCACAAACAGAGAACAGTGAAGTGATGAGGCGCAGGATTTTTACCCATGGACTATATAAAAATAGAAGCGGACATGATGTCACACGTAGGTTTTCTTAGGAGCGGTTTTGAAGCTGTGAGGAGCTCTGGTCATCACTATCTTGTCAGGAGCTGACTTCCCCTAAACTTTAATCCTTAAATGGGCGAATGGGCTGATCGAACAGAGTCTGGTTGTTTGATAAGGCATGCCTCTGTTACTACAATCCTGCTAGCTTAGCTTTAGCTCAGCTAAAATGCTAGGATGGTGATTGTTAATGTATACACTAACATTACTTTGCATTTTCTTTAAACTCAGTTATCCATACAGTACCTTCCACGTCATCCCATTTCACATTTTTGTGGAACGTTAATCTACAATGATTTCTGTTAGCTGCTTCGATAAAATGATGCAAAGCAGGCAGCTAATGATCGGCCAATAATTATGTATAATTGTATGGCTTTTTAAACTGATTTAAACTGATGAGTTACATATAGATTTGTCAAGAACTAACCTGAGGTGACCAGAAGACTTAGCTTTAGCGGTTAGCCCTTTGTAGCGTGAATGATAAACCCAAACGCGGAAGAACACGAGTAGGCAGGATAATCACGCTTTTTAATCTAAGGACTCTCACGAATGGGGAGCAAGGGAAAGACACAATCTAACCCGCGTCCTATAAATGCACACTCAATCAGAAAGCAAGACCAATAAAGTGAGTACTCACGATTCGACGAACGATTCCGACGAGACATGGGCAAAACTCAATGACTGAGCAAGATGCTATGGTTTGTTTACTCCTTTTATACTTCCTGGTTCGCGACCGCTTCACTTCCGGGTCCTAGTGCCGGTCGCGTTCCGAGTGTGCATGACAGTACCCCCCTGTCCAGGACCGGCTCCAGACGGTCCTGAGGTGGAGGATACCCTGTGACGGTAGTCCCGGATGAGCTCGGGGTCGAGGATGAAGCGTGCTGGGACCCAAGATCGCTCCTCGGGGCCGTAGCCTTCCCAATCGACCAGGTATTGGGTGCCTCTGCCCCGAGGGCGCGAATCAAGGATTCGTCGCACGGTGTAAGCGGGACCTCCGTCAATGATGCGGGGAGGAGGAGCAGGGGGGGTGGGTGGAATCATCGGTGAAGTGGTGAAGGGTTTCAGTTGAGAAACGTGGAATACTGGGTGGATCCGGAGCGCCGCAGGCAGCTGGAGCCGGTAGGTGACAGGGTTAATTCTCAAAGTGATGCGGTAAGGGCCGATGAATCTGGGTGATAGCTTTCGTGATTCTGTGTGCAGATGGAGGTTCTTGGTGGACAGCCATACCTTGTCACCTACTCTGTACAACCGTCCCGGAGGGTGTCGGCGGCGATGCTGGGCGACGTAGCTGGTGTTGGCGCGTTGGATGGCGAGGTTGGCTTGGTTCCATATCCGCCGACACCTACGGACCAACTGTTGGGCCGATGGTACGTCAACCTCCGGTTCTTGATGGTCGAACATCGGAGGTTGGAACCCATAGCATACCTCAAATGGGCTTAGGTTCGTGGCCGAGGAGACGTGGAGATTGTGAGATAGTTCTGCCCAGGTGAGGTAGCGGGCCCAGGAGCGCTGGCGATCAGACACAAAACACCTCAGGTAGCGCTCCAGCTGTTGGTTGGTCCGTTCCGTCTGACCGTTAGTCTGGGGGTGGTAGCCAGATGACAGACTACTGGTGGAATTGATCAGACGGCAGAAGGCCTTCCAGAACCGGGCGGTGAACTGGGGCCCTCTGTCCGAGACGATGTCTTTGGGGAACCCATGCAGGCGGACTACGTGTTCCAGAATCAGCTCGGCGGTGTCCTTGGCTGATGGGAGTCCGGAGAGGGCCACCAGGTGTACTGCCTTGGAGAACCGGTCAACTATCGTGAGGATGGTATTTTTCCCTTCGGAAACCGGCAGGCCCGTGATGAAGTCCAGGGCGATGTGTGTCCAGGGCCGTCGAGGAATGGGAAGTGGCTGCAGCTCTCCGGGTGTGGGTCGGTTTGGGTCCTTGGCCCTGGCACACACCGGGCACGCCTGAACGAACTCCTCTATGTCCTTCTTCATGGAGGGCCACCAGAACGCCCGTTTTATAAAGAGCCAGGTCCTTCGGTTCCCAGGGTGTCCGGCGACGGGTGAGGAGTGCCCCCATTGTAGGACCTCCGATCTTAAAGTCTGTGGCACGTAGAGTCGTCCAGGCGGCACACCTGCCGGTTCGGTCTCCGCAGCCTGAGCCTGGCGTACCCTCGTTTCCAAGTCCCAACGGAGGGGTGCAATTACACGTGACGGGGGTATGACAGGCACGGGGTCCGCCCGGGGGGCGTCCTCCTCCTGTTGTCGGGAAAGGGCGTCGGCCTTGGTGTTTTTGGACCCCGGGCGGTATGACAGGTGGAAGTCGAATTGTTCAAAAAACAGTGCCCACCGTGCCTGCCGTGGGTTGAGTTGCTTGAGGTTTCTGATGGTGATGAGATTTTGGTGATCCGTCCAGACAATGAACGGCTCGCTGGCGCCCTGGAGCCAGTGACGCCATTCCTCCAAGGCCCACTTTATGCCCAACAGCTCGCGGTCCCCTACTCCGTATCGCTGCTGAGTGGGATTAAATTTCTTGGAGAAGAAGCCACAAGGATGTAGCTTCTGGTCTGGACCTCGCTGGGAGAGAACAGCGCCGGCGCCCACATCCGACGCGTCCACCTCCACAACGAACGGTTGGTTGGCATCTGGGTGAAGCAGAATAGGGGCGGTGGTGAAACGGTGGCAGAGTTCCTTGAATGCAGAAATGGCGGCGGGAGTGAGGTGGAAAGGATGAGGTGAGGGCCTGGTTAGACTGGTCAGTGGTGCTGCAACTGTACTGTAGCCCCGGATAAAGCGACGGTAGAAGTTCGCAAACCCGAGAAACCGTTGAAGCTGTTTGAGAGTCTTGGGTAGGGGCCAATGACGAACAGCTTCGAGTTTCTGCGGGTCCATGGCCACACCCTGGGGCGAGATAACAAAACCCAGGAACGTGGTGGAGTGCTGGTGAAAAGCACATTTTTCCAACTTGCAGTACAGTTGGTGAGCGAGCAATCTCTTGAGAACAGCCCGGACGTGCTGGATGTGTTCTTCAGTGGTGTGCGAGTATATGAGAATGTCGTCCAAGTAGACGAACACCCATCGGCCTAGCATGTCTCTCAGGACGTCATTGATAAATTGTTGAAAGGCCGAGGGTGCGTTACAGAGTCCAAATGGGATGACCAGGCTCTCATAGTGTCCGGTGGGAGTGATGAAGGCCGTCTTCCACTCATCACCCTCTCTGATGCGCACCAAGTTGTAGGCGCTCCGGAGGTCCAACTTCGTGAACACGGTGGCACCAGAGAGGGCGTCCAGGGCTGAGTTGGTAAGCGGCAATGGGTGACGGTTTTTAATGGTGATCTTGTTTAGCCCCCGATAGTCGACGCATGGGCGAAGCTCGCCCCCTTTCTTCTTCACGAAGAAGAACCCCGCGGCTGCCGGCGACGAAGATGGCCGGATAGTCCCATTGCGAAGGGCGCTGGCGACGTACTCCTCCATAGCCTGCGTCTCAGTGGCTGATAGTGAGTAGAGATGGCCGCGGGGAGGGACGGAACCTGGCTGAAGCTCTATCGCCAGGTCATAAGGGCGATGGGGTGGCAGATGGGTGGCTCTTCTCTTGCAAAAGGCTCCAGCCAGGTCACGATAGGGGGGAGGTATGGCGTTGATGTCGACGTCGGGGGCCTCGGACTCCGTGGAACACGTCCCAGCCTGAGCCCGTAGGCAAAGTTCAGTGCAGGTCGGTCCCCACTGGAGGATACGGTTCTGAGTCCAGGAAATGAGGGGGTCGTGCTGCAGCAGCCACGGGTAGCCGAGGATGATGGGAGGAGATGAGATGGAGGTGAGGTGAAGTTGGAGCTGTTCCTGGTGTTGATCGATTATGAAGGTGATGAGTTGGGTCTGGTGAGTGATAGGGCTGGATGAGAGGGGCCGACCGTCGACTGAAGTGATGTGAACCGGCTGGGATAACGCCTCGATCTTCATCCCCAATTCTTTGGCATAAGTTGAGTCAATGAAGTTACCAGCGGCACCGGAATCGATGAACGCAGTACTTCGAACTCGTTTGTGGCCAAATTGGAGAGTTACCTGGACCGTGAGACGTGAGATGGTGGCGTTGGTCGTGGTGGAGAGGTGGAGAGGGCCCGGTGAGTCTCTCCTCGCACTCACCGGGGCTGGGCGTTTCCCGGACGAACTGGACAGATCGCCCGGTGATGTGCCGCTGACCCACAATAGGCACATAACCCCTCTCTGTACCGTCGTTCGCGTTCCGCCACGGTCAGGGAGGCGCGTCCTAATTGCATGGGTTCCCCGGCTCCGGTGTCAACCACGGCAGGAGGTGGAGATCCGACAGATCTAGTAGTTGGAGCAGTGAGAGCAGTAGGTGGTCGTGGTGCGGTGTAGGAGAAGGTGGGTGCAGGCGGCAGGGTCCTTGGGGCTGGCTTCGGGCGAGAGAGGATGCGCTGGTCAATACGAAGGGTAAGCTGGATCATTCCCTCCAGGGTGGCAGGAAGCTCTCGCCCGGCAAGCTCGTCTTTTATGCGCGGAGCCAGTCCCTCGTAGAAAGATGTCCGGAGCGCGGCATCTCCCCAGTCAGTCTGTACAGCGAGGGTCCGGAATTCAGCTGCGTACCGGCTCACGGACAATCCTCCCTGCCGCAGATGGTAGAGCTTGGTGTCGGTCTCCACCTCGCCCGCTGGGTGTTCAAAAGTGAGTCGGAGTTGGTGGGTAAACTCATTATATGAGTGCGCGGTGTCTGTACCCGCCCGGAGAACTGCCGTGGCCCACTCAGCTGCCTGCCCGGATAGCAACGAGACCAGAAGCGCGATGCGTAGCCGATCGGTGGAGTACCTGGTGGCATTAAACTCAAACACCAGATCAAGCGCTGTTAAAAACACATTACATTTCCCGTCCGTGCCATCCCATTTATCCGGAAGTGCCAAAAATACATCGGAAGGAGGGGGGGTGGGTTGGTGCGGCGCCGCGGCCGCCGCGACGGGAGGCCCGCTAGCCGCGCGATCCACAGCCGCCCGGAGATCCGCGTTCTCTTTCCGGAGCTCCGCGACCTCGCGGCGCAAGGCCGCGACGTCTTGGAGGCCCCGGCGCAGATTAGCGATCTCCCCGGTTAGCTTGTTGATCAGCTCGGCGTGCTGATCTACCACGTCGCAGAGGTGCGCATGATCCGCTGGGTTCACCGCGGAGGGCTCAGTCATTCTGTCAAGAACTAACCTGAGGTGACCAGAAGACTTAGCTTTAGCGGTTAGCCCTTTGTAGCGTGAATGATAAACCCAAACGCGGAAGAACACGAGTAGGCAGGATAATCACGCTTTTTAATCTAAGGACTCTCACGAATGGGGAGCAAGGGAAAGACACAATCTAACCCGCGTCCTATAAATGCACACTCAATCAGAAAGCAAGACCAATAAAGTGAGTACTCACGATTCGACGAACGATTCCGACGAGACATGGGCAAAACTCAATGACTGAGCAAGATGCTATGGTTTGTTTACTCCTTTTATACTTCCTGGTTCGCGACCGCTTCACTTCCGGGTCCTAGTGCCGGTCGCGTTCCGAGTGTGCATGACAAGATTATTATTATATTATTATATTATTACATTTTAACATGTGGATCTAATTTGATTGACTCACGATTCTTAGTGGTCATTTAAGGAACTGCACATTTTAGAACCTTGGACTAATTATTCAGAACCTTAGTTCATATGCATCATGATGAGAACTTATTTCCTGCTACAAAATAAAATAATCCTTCCAAAGTTATAGAATCAGTAGTTTTGGTCAGTCAGTGGAATCTGAAATAGACTCATTAAATGTAATGATTTTCACTTTTCTAATGCTGGTATAATCAGTAGTATTTAAAGCAACATTTCGTTTAAATGTTAAACAAAATGATGCTGATGATATCCTTATTTAAACTAAAAGTATCTGATTTATTCATTCATTGAATTAGTTATTTATATTTGTGCAATCCTTTTTATATATAAAGTTATTAAGAGTGAGGTTAACACAACAGATGGGATTTCGTAAAAAAAAAAAAAAAAAGAAAGAAAAAATTCAACATTTTTTTCATTTTTTTAAATTAATCTTTAGCAGCCTGAATATGTGAATACTAAAACTGCATGGAGGCATAAATCTTCTAGGTTTCAACAGAGGAACCTATCCAGGGTCGGCTAGAAAGGAGAAATTATTGGCAGCTAATGTGTCTGTTTTCACCTACTAAGTCGAGCTGGATAGCTAAAAATTGGCGAAGTAAGGAATCTAGGGCTGTTGTTGAAAAAGATACGCTAATTTATTCTCATGAGGCTGAGACAGAGGTCATGCAGAACAAACTGCTCAGAAAAAAAGAAACGATCATTCAGGATCAGGAGTGTGTGCAGAAAGACATCTGCTCTCGGCTGATAAGCATATATATATATATATATATATATATATATATATATATATATATATATAAAAGATAATTAGGCACAGTAATAAAGAAAGAGAGTTAATAGCTTAGTAATAGAGTGGGAAAAAATCACCTGTAACTGTTGCTGATTTCAGATGTTATCAGCTCATTATATAATACTGATGCTAATTTAACTTAAAAGTAGAAGTTAATTTTACATGTATCCTGCACATCTGTATCCTCAAGTGTGATATTGTTTTCCATACAACAGTTTTAAAAATGACATTGCATATGCATTATGCAGATTATGATTTGTGCCATTATTTAACCAAATATTTTGCTCCACTAACATATTCTTGTGCACCTGGCAGAACTAACTAACTATGCCATGGGTGTAATTAATAGGGGTGAAAATAGTTTCAAATTCTTACTGGTACTACAGTATGTAGCCAAAAGCTGACGAGAAGAAACCATCTAGGTGTGTTTATTTTTATTTTTATTTTTTTTAGGCCTATGTCCTATTTCAGTTTTTTTTTTTTTTTTATATAAATCTGCAAAAATGTCAACCATTCTGTGTTTTTATGGCAATATGGGGTGCTGTGTGGACATTAATGAGGAAAAAACAACTTAAATGATTTTAGCAAATGGCTGCAATATAACAAAGAGTGAAAAATTTAAGGTGGTCTGAATACTTTCCGTACCCACTGTATCATCAAAGGGAACATGAATGGAGTGATGGAAGAGAATTTCTCCGTGGTTAAGAAACTGAAAATCTATGCAGTTGACAATGATTACAAACAATGACCTCCTGACTTGAATCCTGGTGAACATTGATAGAAATTTTTCAAGAAATTGTGAGGCCATCACAGAGATTCCTGTAACCTTGGAGATTTAAAAATGATTCGCTGAAAGAGATGCACCAGTTAACCTAAAATGATACAAAAACTTGTTTCATGTCTGAATAGACTTTATTTTATTTTATTTTTAAATGTTTAAACCTTGTGTATTCTTATGAATACATGTTTCCTTTCTGTTCACATATACAGTAAGTCCAAAGGCAAATGACATTGTGGGTGTGAAACTGAAGCGCATATAATACTTGTAAGATGCACTGGAAATGTAGCAAATAACAAAACCAATATATGAAAACCCATTTCCCCAAAACTGTACACAGAATAAAGCACCTGCTGATTTACTTTTTCCCATTTTCTTGTTGTGACGGTCTTGAGAGATTTACTCATGAGATCTACTTTGTATTTCTACTTATTTCACTTTAGAACATCAGAATATCATTAAGTTTCGGGTTCAGAAGTTGAAACAGTGTTAAATGGAAAGCTAATGTGCTCTGTAAGGTGCACAATTCCTCGTTCCACACAACAAGCAGTGCCCTTGATCAGGCGTGAGAGGGGTTTGGGATTCAGCCTTGTGTTACAAGCCAGTTCGGTTTTTACTCACATTAGCCGTAAACAGAACGACACGGACAAGTGGAAATCCTCTCATTCCAATCAGATTACTCAGTCAAAGCTAAATGCTATATAATATTCACTATTTGGCCAATAATTTTAAGAAGCAGATGCTTTGCTACCACCTCTCGACTGGAGATGTAATAAATTCCTTGGCAATGCTTCTAAATCCCCAGACAGCCAAAGCACACACTGAGGTGTATTAAAACTTTCCACACTGTGTCAACTTCGAGCGGTGAAGCCGCTTCGTCACGTAGATGAACCGACGTGAGTTCCCATCTTTGTTTTTTGAGAGAAAGAGCGAATGCATTAACGTAATGGTCAGCTCTCCTCCTGCCCGAGTACAGCACGAATCACATATGGTGGAAATGAAAAGGTCACAGGCTATTACATGACTACAGGCTGTGTCTCCCTCTCTCACACACACTTATTCATCCTCTAAAACACACACACACACACATACGCAAGCTGTCTTCTCTCACTCAATCCACCCCACATACCTTATCTCCTTCTGACTCACACACAGAAGCTGCACTAAAGCTCTGGCCTCGTTCCCGTCCTCTTAATAAGTGCTGCGTCCACGCACACACTCATGTCCATTCCTTTCTCATTATGTCGGAGGCTTAAAACGCTGTCATGTGTGACCTTTCGCGAACTTCATCGCCCCACACTCGCCCACCTTCCCCCGGCTCATGGCGGATAAAATTAATGGACTTATCCTTCTGCCTTACGATGTGCAAACTCTCCCAGATTAATTAGTGTCTCAACTCGCCTAAAACCATTGCGCCTCTGTTTAGAAGATTCAGTGCCGGGTCGCTACTGCGCGCCGCGTAGCTGCTTTTAGTTAATGCTGTTAAACAGGGATGATTCAGATCTCCACAGGACGCTTTTAGATGACTAAATGCTCTGAAGTGAGGACAGGGGAAAAATACACAGCACTTTGTTTCGCCATGCTGCGAGGAGCAAGTGTTGCAAAGAGGCTGATAGACCTGAGAACATTTTGTGCATTTTATTTTAAAGGAGCCATGCAAAGTTGTCACAAAAAAAAAAAAAGAAGCTAATATTAGCTGGTGGCTTAGTGGTTAGCATTGTCACCTTGCACCTCCAGGGTTCAATTCCTGCCTCGGGGTATGAACATGAAGTTTACATGTTCTCTTCATGCTCGGTGAGTTTCCTCCCAGTACTCCTCCCAGTTTAAATGGGTGTTCACTGCCTCATGTCCTAAGTCTTATTAAGTGTTAGTTTACCACCTGGAAGTTTGTCAACTGGAACATAAACGGGTCCAGATTTCACAACTCTCGTTCCGTGCAAAAATGCATTCCAAAATTCATTTGAGACTTTTGTACTTTCATCCCATTGAGCTAAATTGAGTTGGTTTCTTTTATCCTTATGGTGTATTTAGGCATATTTTCTTTCCTCTCATCCAGCTCTCACGTATGGTGTACCTGCCATGGTTCTAAGCCAATTTGTGCTACAGGAGCTCTTCTGTGGAATCAGATCAAACAGGTCAGCCTTTAATAAGCCTTGGGTGCCCATAACCCTGTCGCTGGTTCACCAGTTGTCCTTCCTTGGACCACTTTTGTTAGGTCCAACCCTCTGCATACCAGAAACATCCCATAAGACCTGCTGTTTTGGAATTGCTCTGACCCAGTCATCTAGACCACTGGGTCCCAAACACTGGGTCGTGACCCACATGTGGGAGAATTTATTTGGGTCAGCACTGTTGTGATTTATGACTGCAGTACACCTTTCAGTCTCAAAGGGGAGCTAGTTAGTTTTTTTACCAATGTCACAGTTTCTGTAATAATTTTGTTGGCAGTTAGATTGAAGACTGTAACTGAAATAAAATCTATCAGACCAGCTTGTAAAGACTAGTTTTATTGCTTTTTATGTTTTATGTATGTTTTTTTAAGTTGTGATTTATCACATGTAGCCTACCTCAGAAATGGCTGGTTTACCAATCAAGGTAATACAATGATGTATAAATATTTTTTTTTGATTTGGAAGCAATGCCTTTTGTAAATTGGTTCACAATGGTTTGCCATTTTTTTAAAACAAACACTGATCTAGTCATCATAGTTCTGATTTCATTAAAGTCACTAAGATCCTTAGACTCTGCCATTTTCTCTGTTTCAAACACAGCAACCTCAAAAACAGACCCCCCCCCGTGTGTTACTGTAACGCTGTCAGGGACTAATTTTTAGTCCATTTTAATTTGGTACGCTAAAATATGCCTCTAGTTAATGATGCATAACATGCAACCTAAAATAAGAATGTTTAATTTCTTTCCTACAGCTCTCAAACTAACAATTAGTTTTTACTGTGTTAAGGCATGATGCAGTGTTTATGTTTTTGTTTTTTTACACACGGGTTATTTTAAGAATTCAAGGCTAATTATTTGTGTAGGATTCAGGCTGATTGTTGAGCATGCGCTAACTAATAATGATCATTCACACGTGTACACTGACACGGTTAAACAGTAAATGTGAATGCTGCTAACACATAATTAAAAACGTTTTTTTTTTTTTTTTTTGCCTTGGCCGACAAAGCATAATATCAAATCTTTACAAAAAAATCAAACGTGAAACAAAGGACAAGATAGCAGAGGTAAAATTTGGTAAAACTTCATAACAACAACATTTGTTGTTTTTTACACAATTCACACTGTAAAATGCCGGATGTTTATGCCATAATATCTATACATGATACATATGATAATTATCATCAGATAGCCAGGATTTGATTGCTATTTGAGGCTGCTTAAGGATTTAAAAAGAACATTAACCTTGGAAATTAAATCATATCAATTATTTGCAGAATTTTACTGCAGCCTTTTAATTAAAAGTTGAAGGCATTTAGTTGAAGTCAAGAGTCAAGAATGTAAAAAAAAATACAAGTTTTTCAAAAGAGCAAACAAAACGTAGTAATTGTCTTAACAAAATGCCACCGATGATTAATTAAAAACTTTGTTTCAGCGTATTTTAATAATGAAATAATTTTAAAAAAATAATTAAAGTACATGTCATTTTTTGACACAATACTTGAATGTCTTTTATTAATTAATTAATAAAAAAAAAAAGAAAATGCCATAGACATTGATTTATGCTCATCATGTACTTTTATTGTGACCTTTTCCTCTTTTAACATTTACATCTATTATTCAGAATTTACTTTTTAAGGAGTTTATTTATCTTTTACTATAAACATAATGAGATTTTTTTTTATGTTTTACTTAATAATTTATAGATTTTTTAATAAATTGATTTGCATGAATATTTTATTATTATTATTATTATTATTATTATTATTATTATTATTATTATATTATTAATTTAATTTTCTTTGGAAGTGAAAAAAAAAAAAATAAATAAATAAATACCCACATACTAGAAGTGATAACTAATTAAGATTAGTTTAAGATTAACTAATTCATATCAATGCACAAATACAAATAAATATCTGATCAATTTAATTATTAGAAGTTTTTTTGCATTTAGTTAGAAATATGACTGACCCAATAATGTAATATTTTGCAAGTTATTTTTCTCATGAATTAGATTAATAACTAAAATAACATAATAACCATTCATGCACCATAGTTGCATGCGTTGAGCACAGCAAATACAGTATATAGGAGTATACAGGCGGAGTGTATATACTAACCTCTGACCAACAAATCAAACTACAGGTTTTAAAAGAGCGATGGGTCTCTCGATGTCAGATGCAAATTGCAAAATGCTCCGTGCTGCTGTAACGTTCACAGACAGTATAACTAACCTTATAACTCACCTGAAGCTGCGACACGGTGTGACCGCGGAAGTGTCTGTCAGTGCCCTGCCATCCCCCGCCTTGGGTTCGGACTCATCTCCGGCTACTGCCCCCAAGAGTGGTGAGCAAAGCATTGCAGGTTTATTTCATGCGCCGCTGGCCAACAGCTCCACACTTCAAAGATGACAACTACTGTAATGCTTTCTTTGTTTTGTAAAGATATCCAGCCTTACAGAGAACGGAGGTTTCAGGAACCACCTCCACATTTTATTGTTTTATAGTGTTTATAGAAATAACTTTTTGCTGCTCGCTGGTGAGTTAGCCTACCTGCTGCTTAAAAAGTGTTTAAAATAGCACATCATTGTTCTTGGTAGCCTTGTACATGGTGTATTAGAAAAGTGGCCTGTAGGCTACTGTAAACTTAAGAACTTGTAAAAAAAATATATAAAACATAAAAAATATATTTTTTATTTGATTAATAAATGAATAAAAGATCAGGTGAACCAGATGCTAGTTCACGTCTGGTGCTAATGGCGGTTTAGACCTGATTCAATAGTAAACCTCCTAAGAACTGGCTTTGTTATTTCCATGGCCTAGAGAATCACTTTATTACATAACTATATTCATTTATGTACAGTATGTCTTTCCGTTTCTAGTGTGCTCGAGTGAAGCATGGTGGTGGGAGCATCATAATATGTAGCTGCTCATCTGTAAACCGTACTGTTGAATTACATATCATCAAAGGAAACATGAATGGAGTGATGGAAAAGAATTTCTCTATGGTTAAAAAACTGAAAATCTGTGCAGTTGACATTGATTACAAAGAATGACCGAGCAGAATCTTCTGACTTCAATCCAGGTGACAATTAATAAAAAAAATTTCAAGAAATTGTGACGCTCTTCACAGAGACTTTTAAAATCTTTTGATTTTAAAATTAATTGCTAAAAGGGATGCACAAAAGTTGAACCAACATGCTGAATATACTTTATTTTAAAATATTTAAACCTTGTGTATTCTTATAAATACATATTTCTTTTTTGTTCATATATAAGTCCAAAGGCAAATGACAGTGTGGGTGTAAAACTGAAATGCATATAATACTTGTGAGATGCACTGAAAATATAGCAAATAACAAAACCAATATCTGAATACCCATTTCCCCAAAACCGTATACAGTAGAAAGCTCAGTTTCTCATTTCCTTATGCCTTGACATACCAGAGTGAACACAAGAAAGCATTAAAGCGGGACATGAGAGCTGGGAATTTATTCCATATATTACACTGTAAAAAATAAAAAATAATAATAAAAATAGAAACCCAGCTGTGTTTCCCAAAGGCACAAGGTATTGCGAGTTTGCACCCACAGGTATACCAGGGATCCTAAACGTCCAATTATTTACCAAAAACTGAGGTTTAAAGGTACATGGCACACTGTAGGTTTTCTGATGAAATTAACAAGGGGTAGACCCTTGAGAGCATTACTCCTGGAACAGGCATTTGTACCACAAAAGGTATGTTTTAGTACTTGAATAAAATATGATAATATATATTATTCCTTATTCTGTAAGGTCTAGGTTATAACCAAATAACTCTAAATACCAGAGAAATACTTTTGATCGGTCACTTTACAAAAGTACAAAGAATGAGGGGCGTTGTAGTCAAACTAGGACTTGTGATGAGCTTTTGAGAGATAATGGCAGAACTAAATGAATTGAGATTTACAGAAGACGTCAAGCACAGAATGGTGAGAAGAAAAATTAGTTCATGCTTTTATCACCTTTAGGTTGGATTATTGTAAGGCCTTACTGTCTGGGTGTTCGACTAGGTGTATAAACAAGCTTCTGTTAGTCCAGAATGCAGCAGCGAGAGTCCTCAGTAGAACCAGAAGATATGAGAACATCAAAGCATTAAATGGTCTTGTGCCCCAGTACCTGAGTGAAACTGCTAGTGTCATTTGATTCGTAATGCATTCTTCGATTAAAGGATGCAGGCTGCTTGTCAGGCTGCAGTCACTCAATATTTCAGGACTGGAATTTCCTTCAGTCTACCTGAGCCTCCAACAACGAACTGGACTCTATATTAACTTAAACACATCTCCTGTTATATTAAACTTCCAGCCTCCTAACACACAGTATGACTGCAGATTAATCCCTGTTATCTGTTATCACCCAAATCAGGATGGGTTCCCTGTTAAGTCTGGTTCCTCTTAAGGTTACTTCCTATTTCCATTTCAGGGAGTTTTTCCTTTAGCACCGTTGCCCTTGGTTCACTCATCAGAGACAATCTGATCATTTTGATGCTTACACATTTTTCACATTTTATACAAGTTTCTATAATTACTTTTGATTGTGTAAAGCTGCTTTGCGACAATGACTGAAAATTGTTAAAAGCGCTATACAAGTAAAATTAAATTGAATTCAATTTCCATATCCTTGTACCGCACTCCATTTTTACATGCTTTGGGCCATTAAAGAAGATCCTGGAAGGCCAACATTTCAGACGTAATGCACGTCGACCGTTCATGGCTCCAGCATACCCAGAAAACTTTCTACCTTGATGGTGTCCAAGCACTAGTGAAATACTGGGATAAGTCCCGGTAATCACTGATTATATAATGACGGTAACAATCTTGCAGCTTTTGGGTACCAAAAATAACAGACATAATTAGAGAACAATATTGCATTACTTAGCAAACATTAGGTGTTATTAACCAAGTAAATTAACTAGATCTATTGGTGAAATCTTGTTAAAATATTCAGGACATGCCACAAGCCTACATTAACTAATATTTTTTTAATGACTAAAATGAAATCCAAAACGTAATTAAAATATGTTCTAAATGTAATCAAATCTGATCTTCAGGTGTATACTTATTTGCCAATTAACAACCAAAATCATGTTAATGTTGGTATTTTTCTTTCGTGGCTGGAAAGAAAGCTTCACTTTGGAGAGTTAGTACAAAAAAATAATATTAATCAAAATTTGCAAGCAAATGATCTGTTCTAAAAGCGGGAAATATTGCTTAAGTGTTTAAATTATATGTGGCTTATTGAGTCACTAACTGGAAAGCTGAACTATCCATGTTTCTTTATATAGAACAAGTGCCTTTATATTTTAAATTATATTTTCTTTAACTTTATTTGTTGTTGCATCTAACTTAAAAGTATTCTGTATCTATGAATTTCTAAAAAATACTGTAAAATGTGACTAAATCTGGGAGAGAAAAGAAAGTGAAAGTTATTGCTACAATTTTGGTGTTATAAAAAAGTATCAGTTTCAAGTCTTTTTAAAATACTTACCTACTGAAAGCTCAGTTCAATAATTCAGGTAAAAAGATTTCATAAAAAAAGTTTTTGTAAATAAAAATTTTACTTGTTTTTGTACAGTTTTAGTGTTACTGTCATGTTTTATTTATCTATTACCTCAGGGTTGCTTCAAATAATAGATATTATTTAGATATATATTATTATATATTATGTCTTTGTATAAGAATTGAGTAGAAAACAGTTAGATTGTATGTTTAAAAGCTGACATGTACATACATATATGTTAGCGGTTCTGCCCATTTGCCTACTTTTCAGCTAGAATGTATAACCAAACCTAATGAAACATCAACAAGTATTGTATCAAACTGTTAATACGCCTGTGCACAAATCTATCAACATTAAAATATTTAACTGGACATCAAAAAACATGATTTTACAGTAAGTTAAAGTAAATGAAATTAAAATGTAATAGAAAAATACAGAGAATTAGACTTGGGTAAAAAAGCTACATTTAATTTAGTGTACAGTTAATTTACAGTGTTTTGTTCTCAATTGTACATCCTTCAAATATTATTTGTTCTGCATATTTACCTACTTAATAGATAAAACCTTTATGTATCACCAAGTATTGATTCATTGCTTCAAAGCAATTTCTACAGTAAATTACATAGTTTTACAATAAAATAAAACAAAATGTAGATAATACAACATGTATAGTTTTACTGTACATTATTCTCAGCTGGAAAAAAAAATACTACTTATTTTAGCGTATAGGTATTTTACAATGCTTTGGTCTTCATTGTATGTTGTTATGTGTAATTGCGGTGTGGCTTAGGAGTGTGTGCACTTACCATCACAGTGTGTGAGTGTACTGTACATGTGTGAATGATCATTATTATTCAGAGCACACACTAGAACCAGGTCCAATCCTTCATAAATAATAATTGGCCTCAAATTCCTGTGAAAAGAAAAAACAGTTTTAGAAAAAGTAGTAGTAGTAAAGAAAACATTTAATCTGGAGAGGCTGAATAGAATTCATTAGCAAGAAGAGTCAGTGATGCTACTGTAGGGTTAAACAATAAACAGCATGGTTTTATTTGAATGAACAAGTTCCACTTGCAGTGACATGAGAGGAATTCGCCCTTGATCTAAAGTGATCAAGGACAAACACGAGCTGAATAAGAGAACATGACTAAAATGTTCAGAAAAAAAGCGAAAAAGTAGCAAATAAATACTTTGGTAATATTCAATGTGTAAAAAAATAAACCTCTCTGTATCATGCTCTTGTGAGAAATGAATCAACAACAAGGTAGTTACTATTGAAAGTTGCTATTCTAGCATGTCCTGAAGGTAAATCCTCTTTACCTACTTGTGCAATTTGATAATAATAATAATAATAATAATAATAATAAATTGTGAATTTGACTCATTTGTTATTTAAATTTCTTATTTGTACTATATCTTCCACAATCCCTATTAAACTACACTACCATATATGGTGCACTCCCCATACTCGCTTGGCCAAGGTCTATAAAGAGACCTCACTTCCCTCTTTTTTCCCAAAAAAACAAAGTTTCTACAATTTCAACAAACCATGGATATTTAAAGTCGAAGATCCACTAATAATAATAATAATAATAATAATAATAATAATGTTTATTTTTGACCAAAGAATTAGGACTTTTTTCAAACTTATTCTTTTCAAAAAATGAAGTATACACAAAACAAAAAAATAAAAGGATTAAAAAAATCTTGGAAAAGTCTTGACATTTAGAAATTCCAAGTATTTAAATGAGTGCCGTATAAAAGGTTTAACAAGTTAAAATAATAAATCCAATTGTTCATAATTATAACATTACAAATGCATACATGTCTAAAATGGTCCCAAGTTTTTACATTACATGTTAGGAAAAAGTTTGTACGCCCCTGCTAATTTTTTTTATTACTGTCTTTATATTACCTTTTATACTAATTTTGACATTAATGTTGTGGAGCTAAACAGAAGGAAGACTTGTAAAATGAAATAAATCAGTTTAACCAACCAGAATGTTTATATTTTAAATGACTAACCATATTTCTGATAAAGCTTTCTTCCGAAAATTCTGAATGAGTCATAATGCTAATGTGCCCAAACTTCAGAGTGTATTTTTTTTCAAAATCTCTGAATCTCGGCTTTAGACCTTCCTCGCCCGTGGGTATGATCTCAGCATCTAATGAGGCAAAGGGATTTAGTGCGAGCGCTGGAGAGCGATGGCTAGCATTAGTGCTAAAGAAGGTAATTACATGCAAATGCTGCTGGCTTACCCTGCCTCCCGAGTGTCCGACACCAAGCGTCTCAGCTGGGGAGATTGAACACATCGTCTACAGTAATAATACTGTGGTATATATGGTGATGAATGGAGGGATATTAGAGTCAGCCCACAAGGTGGGTAAAAGGAGGGGTAGGAGGAGCATAGGGAGGAACCTGAACCTGAGTCCAGATGGTGATAAGGAACTTGTTTTAGCCTGAAGGTGACAGGATGGAGAGAATTTAGTGCCTTTGTCCACTTAAAGATCTCTATAACTCCTGCCTGGTCCTGCGTTTATTACAATCAACGCTGTAATGGATGCTGTGTAATGGTTTTCTAGTGTCCGAATGCAATTACATGGCCTGTAGAGTATCCCAAAGAGTAATTAGGTACTTAGGATAAAAAAAGAAGAAGAAGAAAAAGAAGTTACTTACTTAGAGCACTTTAAAATACTTCTTCACTAGACGTAGTGCGGTTGTAGGTTTCAGCATACCACTGAGTCACTATACATCTCTGTGTTATACGTCTCTAATATAATAGAAAGCATTAGAGTTTAATGCCGGTGAGTCAGAGGCAGGAATATGCATTCACTGTAATTTTATTACACATTTTCCTGGAATTAGGCTCAGAATAAGCATAAATGTCAAGAAAATGAGCAATCCATCATCAAAAATGTGAACATACAGTAATGAAAAGACACCAGACACATGAGACAGGATAATGCAAGAATTTTCAAAGAAACGGTGCATCAACAAAGATTCTACTAAAGAGGCGTGGCCAGAAATGCTTCAATATAGCTAGGCTTTATTAGATCAAACCGCTGCATTGATTTTTCTAAGTGTGCGATTACACTTTCTGAGTGCAGCCCATACATTATGCCTCGTGCTAATGCTATTTAGGTTATTTCAGTTTAGTTTAGTTTAATGTTATTTTATTATTTGAGGCTACTATAATCTTGGTGTTATTATAGAATTTCATTTGTTGGGTTTGTTGGGTTTATTTACTTACTACCTGTTTGCATATATATATATATATATATATATATATATATATATATATATAATACAGTGCAGTCGTCCTGTTCCCTGTGCAGAAAAACATCTCCAGAGCATGATGCTTCCAGCCCCATGCTTTACTGTAGGTATGGTATTATTGGGATGATACTCATCATTCTTCTTCCACCAAACAAGGCGAATGGAGTTAAGACCAAAAAGTTTTACTTTGGACAAACAGGACAACAGGACTTTCTGACAACAGGACTTTCTCCCATGACTCCTCTGGATTATCCAAATCCGTCATTGGCAAACTTCAGATGGGCCTGGACATGGGCTGACTTAAACTGGGAAACCTTTCGTGCGATGCAAGATATTAAACCACGACGTTTGATTTGGGGGCCATACTATTTTTTCTTTTTATTATTTATTAATGTATTTTTTGTTTTGCTTTTTAAACACAATAACTATACTTGAATTTTTTTAGTGTTTATTTGTTGTTATTTATTTGTTTATTGTTGTGTACTTATTTAAATAATAGTAATAATGATATACTGTATTTTGTGTTTTCTGTTTAATATGATATATATTTATTTAATGTTCTGTTTGTTTGTTTGTTTGTTTGATTATTTACTTATGTAATGTTTAAATTGTGTTTTAATTAATATTTTTTCATAAGGCGACCAATTTATACTTTGATAAACATATATATTTATAGAACACAATAATACCACAATCATTCAAATTATTTTTATTATTAACTTAAATTACATGAACTGTAATCTTTGTGGTATTGTGGTCCAAAGTTCTCAGTTTTGTTTCTTAAGGATCCTTAGGCAAAAAGTCATGAATATGCATAAATGAAGTATAATAAAAAGAAGTTTTAAAACTTCCCGGGATTAACCTCATCATTAATAAAATATAAACGTTCTTTTATAGAAAGTTTTTAAAGCATTTAATTGTTTTCCCTCCAGACCGCTCTCACTACTGAAATATCCTTGAAAACGGAATTTAAACACACTACCCATATTTTCACATAATCTTATTAAAATGATTGTGTTGTTGACAATCTAATTACACATGGCCGTACGTAATGTAATTAAACGGAAGTGTTGATGTGTGTGTGTGTGTGTGTGTGTGTGTGTGTGTGTGTTCACCTCGAGGCGCTGTTACACAGACAATCTAAAATACTGTAACACTATAGACCTACATAATCACTGACACACGAGATGCCGTTCACTCCTTATTAACCTTCTCCTCACACACACACACACACACACACACACACACACACACACACAAATACAGTGGCATCCTTGCCAAAATGACTGCCGGAATGTCAATCATGTCCTTAATGGTGATAAATTCCTGCAGCGTCTGAGACAAGGCAGCGTTGGAGAATCGATTCTTCCACTGAAGGACATCATTCTAGCAGCTAACATCTCACACACACACACACACATACACACACACAATAGTCTAGGAACATCGCAACACTATAACCCTGATAAAGAATACAGAAAGGTATAAAAATGCATTAATATGCATTACTGTACATTCACGTGTAATATTTACGTGATTATAAATTCTGAATTCTGATTGGTCAGAAATGTTCTCTTTGTTATTATAGCAGCTCTGACATCTGGTGTTGATGTTGTGAGATGTTTATTCAAGGGTAATGGAAGGAGTTTCCAGTTTCAGTTCTTTGAAAACTTTAGAAGTGTAACTTTTCCTAAATCTGTTGAACATTATTACTTACATAGGAGCGTATGCTTCGCGAATGATCCCATCTTTTTAATATTTCCGTTTCAAACTTCAATTAACATTAAATGTTTTATCGCATTACTCGGTTATTCTGTTCTTAGTTACCCTTTTTTGTGACATCACAACCTGAGCTCACGCCGAGTCCCATCCTTAAATAAATTTTTTTTTAATTCCCTTCTTTCGTTTTTTCTTTCTTTTAAGTTGAACAGAGCCAGAGCTTTTCTTCTCTTTGCCTGGTTGGAACAATAACAAACAGCCCACTAAAAGTCACCCTAAACACGCAATGGTGTGTGAAGGTGTGTGTTAACAGAGCTTACAGCCATAGAGTGTCCTTATTTCCTGAGAACACACAGACACACACACCCGCGCGCAGGGTACGATCTTTGTGGCTAACTGCCCTTTATGCGCCCCAGGCTTCACATTACACTCTAGCGGAGCAGTGAAAAGGCAAACCTCCATAAAAGCTAATGAGTGATGGAACGGCTCGGTGAGGAGACGAAGAGAAAAAAAAAAAACCTGGCTGTCTCTCTCTTTCTCTCTCTCCAGGTACAAACCGCAAGCCATCACCCTAAGTGAGCTTTTATGACGGCACTTAACTCAGCCATTTCTGCCGGCGTTAAGTAAATTTCAACCGCGCTGTTATTGTACGTGGCCCAGACGTTAGCATCGCTTTCCCACCTCACTGATTAGACATGACATGAGGTGTCTGCAGGAGGGATTTTCATTAAGGCAGCCCCCTAGAAAAAGGTCTTTAGAAAAGATGTCAGGCTAAATCAGCATGGCTGAGATGTGACATCTGGGAAGATAAAACTAGGAAATAAATTCTGGGTACAGTTATTATTATATTTCAATACTACACGCTATACAGTACTACTGTAGTTTAGGTAGAACTCGGTTCGCCCTCTATTTTCTCCCTAGTGTGTCACCCGTCGGTTTCCACCCACGTGCCCACAGAGGAAGAACATCTGGGAAGCGTGAATAGTAGCATGTGCTTCCTCTATGACACACGGTGTTACACGGAGACAACTGGAATTTTGCAAACTGCAGCTCATGTGGTGTCACAGTGCAGCGTAACACACTCTAAAGAAAGCGCTAGCTACCTGAAGCTTACGATTGGCTAGTGTTGCTTTGATTGACATGCAGGACAGAATATACCCCTCCCACAGTTGTTACTCTTTTGACAATATAGGGGTGTGACTTACATTCTAATCACAGGGTAAACAGTTTAGCTTCTAATTCTAAGTCTAATTCTAAGGGCACTCTAAGGGGCATTTTTTTTTTTTGGTATATTATTTAATGTAAGTGCACCCTAAAGGGCATTTTTTAATGTAATCTTTACCATAAAATGCACCATATAGAGCATTTTATTATACATTATTTACTGTAAGGCAGTCTAAAGGGGACTTTAGTATGTATTCTTTACAGTAAGTCCACCCTAATGGGCACTTTTTTACGTTTTTCCTTTTATTAGGGCATCCGAATAGTATTAGGAACTTTACAATGCATTCTTTACCCCAAATTGCACAAACTATAGAGTACCATAATGAGCATTTTATTGTATATTTCCTATGCTTGGGGAACTCTAAAGGGTGTTTTATCATGTATTCTTAAATTTAAAGGCAGCCAAAAGAGCACTCTATTCTTTATGGAAAGGCTACCCACATTGAGGGTACATTACCATGTTTTATCTACTGTAAGGTGTATTCTTTTCTGTGAGTGCACCCTAAAGGGCACTTTATTGTGTTATCTTTATTGTTCAGACACCCTGAAAAGCATTTCATCAACTATTACTGTAAGGGCACCCTGAAGGGTACTTTATTTTGTTTTCTTTACTGTAACAGCATTTAGATGCTACTTTAAAAAAAAAAAAAAAAAACTTAAGGAGACTTAAGGATAACTTTAAGTAGATTAAGATGCCACTTTATTATGTGTTATCCACTATAAGGGCACCCTAAAGGGCACTTTTTATTGTATTCGATACTGTAAGGGCACCCTAAAGGGCACTTTATCATCTATTCTTTATTGCAAGGGAACCCTACACATCTTGATTATTGTATTTTTACTTTAAGGGCACCTTAAAGGGCACTTTATTGTTTTTTTTCTTTATACAAGGCCATTTAGATGCCACTTTATTATGTATTATGTACTATAAGGGCACTTTGGCATGTTTTCTTTAGTGTAGGGGCACTTAAGGGGGCACTTTATCACATTTGTATCCACAGTACTGTAGGTAGATATTTCAGCACGTTTCTTACTTAAGGGTTTTTTTTTTTAAATCTGAAGTGCAGAAGAGAACTTTCGTCATATCACGCTATGGTGAAGAGGAACTAGAGGGCATTTTATCATTTTAATCTACCGAACGGGGCATTTTAAAGGGCAATTTCTAAGACCGCCCAAATGACCATTGATCAATTTTCCTATCATAAAGGCACCAATGAGCGGAGATTAGTTATGACAAGTGCAATCTACACGATATATTTTTAATTTTATCCTTATTTATTTATTTCTGTTGTTGTTGTTTACATTTGAAGGCCAACCATTTCAACATCTCATCAACTTTTTCGGTTTTTCACTATAAGGGCACCCTAGAGGGCACTTTATCAGGGTTTTTCTACTTGAAAGACTACCTTTGGAGCACTTTTTTCTTGTTTTCCCTACCGCAGTGGCAACCCTGAGAGCATTTAATCACATTTCATCTACCACAAGGGCACCCTTTAAGGGCACTTGGTCACGTTTGTCTCTTTTGAAGAGCAGCCATAGGCGCATGTTTTTACATTTCCCCAAATGTAAGGGCATGCTAACTGGCAATTTATCATTTTATTCCTTTGTAGGGCCACTCCAGCAGGCATTTTATTAGGATTTATTTACCATAGAGGCAAACTAGAGGGCATCGTATCACATTCTCTAGCACATAGCAGCCCTGAAAGGGCACTTCATCAGGGTTTTCCATTTGAAGGGGCAGCCATTAGTGCACTTCCGCTATGCTTTCTTCACAGCAGAAGCACAATAGATGGAATTTTAGGGTGTTTAATAATCCGTAAGAGTTTAAAGCTGCCAGTATTGGACACGCGTTTTTTATTCGAAGGTTTGGTGATGTTGTGTACTTTATACAATGAAAGAAAAATAAAATGAGAAAATGCGCACTTTGACCATGTTAAGGATAATTAGCAATTCTTAAGTAAAGGAAAAAAAAAGGAAATGAAGAAGATTTTTTTTTTTTTTAAAGAAAGAAACTATGACAAACAAAATAAACTAGTATCTTACTCACGTGCTTGGCTAAAGAGCAACCTGTAATTAGCGCTGCCAAAGGTGCACCAATTGTTCGAACCTTTAGCCCTGTTGTGAAGTAAAATTCAACCCAGCCTCATTTAAACTCTCCTCGGATCTGAACTTACACCCTCCAGCTCGCTAAAACTGAGTTAACTGCCGCTAAACTGCCGCTTTTGTAAACAATAACATACACACGCGGGCATGCTAATGAAACTAAGCAGAGTTTAAATGAATTCGGAAAGATGGAGAGACAGAGAGAGATAGACTGAGAAAGGAAGAGAGAGAGAGGAAAAAGAGCAAGAAGTCAACATTCGCACACACTCGGCTGCGCTCCGATACTTGACAGACAGCGGGCTTGAGTGTGTGTGGGATCCTGAATGGCGTGGAAGTGTGTTTTTGAGTGACAGACGGGGTCACCGTGTAGGAAGTGGACGAGTGTCACATGCACACACGCTCACACACACTGAAACACACAAGCAAATTTATTCAGTATTTAATTAGAGCTGCCATTCACACATCCAGCACTGGATGCATATGGAGCGAGTTTTAAACAAAAAACAAGAAATAAAAGAGAGAGAGAGCGGGAGAGAGAGAGAGAGAGTCGGGTGTTTTCACTCCTCTTTTTCCTTCATGTCTGGGTAAGCAATCTGGTCATGCGGAGGGACCATCCATCACGCTTATAGGCTGTGAAAGGGGACGACTGAGACTCAGGGTCAGTGCTCTCCCTCGCTCTCTCCCTCCTTCTTTGTCTGTTTTCACACTTTTTCCATCGTTCCTGGTCAACGGGAAAGGTGTAATTCTCGAAAGTTAATGGCTAGGGATATATCTCACAGTCTCTCTCTCTCTCTCTATGTTCTTCACCGCACACTGCTTTCTCTCTCTCTTTCTTTCTGTCTCTCATTCTCTGTCCTTCTGTCTCTATGTTTCCTCATACTATGTCTTTGCATCTCTCTCTCTCTCCGTGTAAGGCTGCAAACGTTTCTGCATTTCATCAGAAGCCTGTACCTACACACTACCATGTCAAATCAACCCCTTAATTTAACAAACACACAAACACACACACACACACACAAAACCTTTTCTAATAGACACAAACGTTATAGTAGGCTCACACTACTATAATTCACAAAAAGAAACAAAAAGACATCAACCCACTTTAACCCAAAGTAAAGAGGAATGCTGAAGCATGCACGCACGCACACACACACACACACACACACACACATTTGTTCAACAGTCCTCCATCATTAAGCCTCCTTTTTCTGCTGAGTTTTGTATGTGTGTGTGTGTGTGAGTGTGTGTGTGTGTGATGGAGGACAGTGGCTCTTCTCATTAGAGAGCAGTGGGAGAAAAATCCCATGTTCCTGTCCAAGCCCAGAATACCTAAGTGCACACACACACACACACACACACACTTTCTCATACTGACATGGTCAGCTAAACATTTCTAGAGTCCAGTAAAGAGGATAACTTACCAGACTTGATACAAAGATAATGAATACAGTCAGGACTGGAAAGTAATCAGCTTTGGGTTCACTTCTTCATACCATTTACTTGATCACGAAACTAAACGTCCAGAGGGGAGTTAGTCTTGATCCAGCTTCTCCTACCTGGGTGGCATTCAGAGCAGATTTACAGTGCATCCGGAAACTATTCACAGCACATCACTTTTTTCACATCTGCAGCAATCCATCAATCAGGTCTATATGGTAGAGTGGCCGAAGTGTCTCATCAGACCTGAGATTTTTGTTTCTTATGGTCTGAGAGTCCTTCAAGTGCCTTTTGGCAAACTCCAGGTGGGCTGCCATGTGCCTTTTATCAAGGAGTGGCTTCCGTCTGGCCACTCTACCATATGTAGGTATGTGAAGGTTCTCCTCTCTCCACAGAGGACCTCTGGAGCTCTGACAGAGTGACCATCGGGTTCTTGGGCACCTCCCCGACTAAGGCCCTTCTCCCCTGATCACTCAGTTTAGATGGCTGGCCAGCTGAGAGTCCTGGTGGTTTCAAACTTCCTCCACTTACAGGTGATGGAGGCCACTGTGCTCATTGGGACCTTCAAAGCAGCAGAATTTTTTCTATAACCTTCCCCAGATTTGTGCCTGGAGACGATCCTGTCTCGGAGGTCTACAGACAATTCCTTTGACTTCATGCTTGGTTTGTGCTCTGACATGAACTGTCAACTGTAGGACCTTATGTAGTAAGGTGTGTGCCTTTCCAAATCATGTCCAATTAACTGAATTTACCACAGGTGGACTCCAATTAAGCTGCAGAAACATCTTAAGGATGATCAGGGGAAACAGGATGATCAGGGGAAACAGGATGCGACCTGAGCTCCTTTTTGAGCTTCATGGCAAAGGCCGTGAATACTTATGTACATGTGCTTTCTCAATTTTTTTTTTTTTTTTTATAAATTTGCAAAAATCCTAAGCAAATTTTTTTATGTTGTCATTATGGGGTGTTGTGTGTAGCATTCTAAAGAAAAAAAATGATTTAATCTATTTTAGAATTGAATTTAGAAGGCTGTGACAAAACAAAATGTGGAAAAAGTGATGCACTGTGAATACTTTCCGGATGCACTGTAGCTGCCCCTACCTGCACAAATTTCAACCAAAAGTCCAGAGGCTGGAGTCCAATCTAAGCCAGTGCCTCCTACTGTACCTAGCAGAATTTGGAGCCAGGTCTTTTTTTCTTTTTTTTTTTTACCTAGGTAGAATTTATGTCAGTCAGACTTCATTCATCCTACTGTATGTTCGTGGAGTTGATCAGAAAGTCCAGACAGTTAAGGCAAATCAGATCTTGCTTCTCCAATTAGTGGCAAAAATCAACCAAAACTCCAGGTTCTGGAAACAGACTGTATCTGGCTTCTCCTACTTGGATGGAGTTTAACTAATGGTCCAGGTGTCCCTACCTGAGCAGATATAAAACAAAAGTCCATCGGTGCAGCCAGACCTGATCCAACTACCTAGGTGAAATTGAACCAAAACTCTGGGGGTGAAATCGAATCAGATCCAGCTTCTACTTCAGGACAAAGTTGGACCAAAGATACAGGGGGTGGTACAGGGGGTCCTACCTGGACAGAGTTGAGAATCATAACGGGGACTCTGACTTATAGGGGATAGACACATGCTGTTTGTTTAAAGCTGGATAAATAGGTTTGTTGTTTGTGATGTACATTATATCATGGGTTAAGGGGTTACAGGTTACATTTTTAGGAGGAGTTGGATTAGGTCTAGCTTCTCCCTTTGGATTTTGGTTCTAAAGTCAATTACATAAGTTAGAATTACACAAAAGTGTATTACAAAAAAAGTTTTTTTGTTTTTTTTGTATGTGTCAGACAGACTGCTGTGGTGCTGGCAGTAATTGAGAGGTCCTGCACAGGGGAGTTATGTTATTCAAGTTTTGGTTTCAGATGATGGGTTTCCATGCAGGAATAGATGTCAGCCTGACATCTTCTAAGGTACCTGGGAGGTGGAGGGGAAAAAAAGAAAAATTGTGTCATCAATTATTCAATACTAGGGGAAGATACAAAATCTGATTTGTGAGTCGTGTGATAGAAAGAACAACACTGGACAGAGAGCTGAGCCCTGAGGAACTCCTCTATCGAGGTGAGGAAATTGAACACTTTAGGGTAAGTGGCCGGGTCAAACGTGTAGACGTGATGAAAACCAGGTCAGGGGATAACTCCTGATGCTGAAGTGGAGATAAATAACAGTATCAAAGGGTGAAAAAGATAAGAACTGAGAAAATAAATCTTACCTGGATTGTGTAGAGCTTTGATGAGCTTTAGTGTATCCATAGTGTCTTACGTTCTTATTGATGATAATGAGCATAAAAACAGAATGCTTCAGGATTTTTGACAAAACAGTTTGTGAAATGTGGATGCAAAACCTTTTTCCCTTTTTTCCTGTAACAGCAAGTCATAAAGCATTAGGTAATCTTATACCACGTTTATTTGCTATTTTTATTTCTTTTTATAAACCGTCATCTTTTTCTTTGTCTGGAACATGTGCAAACATGCATTATTTATAACTTTCATTTTAAAGCAACAATAAACAAGCCTTTCTTCACCAGGCTCACTGTTTGTATCTGGAGAAATTAGTTAATAAGACAAAAAAGAGAGAGAAAAAGTTATAGCTTCACCGCTGCAGTTACAACGTGCTGCCACTGGAGACTCCTTCCATAAATGTTACTTACTGTAGACTTCTGCTTACAGAGAACTTTTCTGCCTCAAAGATCACACACACACACACACACACACACACACACACACACACACACACACACACACACAAACATACACACTTTCAAATCCCTGATTTGTGAATAAACTGTTTAAAAGAAAAGAATGAAAAAGAAAGACAATGATAAATAAAAAAAGAAGAAGAACCTGAACCAGAAAACGATTTAAGGAGAACTATATACAGTATATATATTAAAGAGAGAGAGAGAGGAGAAGAGGAAACTACATAAAAACAGTGGAAGAGAATGGCCAAGGCAAAATTAGAAAAGTACCATAAAAATAAGGAGAAAAGAGATGAGAAAGACAAAAAAGAAAGAAGAGATGAGAAAAAGTATATGAAAAAGTATTAAAAAAAGGACGCAAGAAGGAGAAGAAAAGAGAATAATGGCAAATAAAGGAGAAAAGAAAGAGTATGATGAATAAGAGAGGAAAAACATTAAAACATAAAAAGTTAGAGAAGGGAAGAGAATAGAATAGAAGAGATAAATATGAATGAAAAACAGACAGAAAATAGATTAGTAGATGAGATGAGTGAAGAAGTTGGAGATGAGACAGAGAAGAGAAAGATGGGAAGAGTTTGCGAAAGGAGAAAAAAGTAATGGAGAAATTACATAAGAAGAATAAGAGGGAAAAGAAAAGATGAAAAAAGTCAAGAAAAGAAAAGTTGAGGAGTAAGAATGAATTGACATCTTCTGACCAATCAGAGCGGAGAATTCACAGTAATGTAGGAGTGGACCAATGAGATTATCCGACCGCAGGAACTCATCTTCATCAGTGCTGTAAGACTCCTGATTTATTTTGGGTTTCTGGAGTTTTATTTTAACGCAGCTGTGAATTCACACGGAGGTGTTTAAAACCCAGACAGCACCTGATACACACTCTCCACCACACAGACACACACACACACACACACACACACAAACCACAGGAGTAATATCTTCTCAGTGATGAATCCTCTTTCTGATAATAATCAGGGTTTTAGTCGGTGACGCGTGTAAAATGAATGCGCGTATCAGACGTGAGGCCCGGACGTGAATCCTTGTCTCTCTCTGTCTCTCTCTGTCTCTCTCTGTCTCTCCCCTCTGGCTCTGAAACATCTCAACCAACACTGCCTGTTTTTCTTTAAAGAGAACTTTCTCCTCCCTGTGGAGCTGTCTGTTTTTCTTCCTCTCGCTGTAATTATCTGCACCATTGGTCAAAGCCTCTGACGTATTTACACGTCTTTTTTTTTTTTTTTTTTTTCTTGTGCAAATGCTGAGGGAAATCAACCGGAGCATCCCGTTATTTTGATTTGTGTCAGACCGGGAAATCCCAAGTGGGTGACAGAGCAAGTAGAATAGGACTCTGTGTGTGTGTGTGTGTATGTGTGTGTGTGTGTGTGCGGTAATCTAAACACATTCATTCTAGCGTCTCGGTGTGCGGTAAAGGAGAAAAATGCAGGATGGATGGAGAGCTCTGTGCTTTGTGACTGAGAATCAATAGGAATGCATTATAAACATGCAGAGAGGAAAAATATTCATTGCTGAACTATTTCTCCTTTCCTCTCTCTCTCTCACTCTCTCTCTCTTTCCCTTGTTTCTGCTATGACTCACTCCGGAGTTGATCTTTAGGCTCGCTCCAAACGCTCTTTCAGCACTGGCATCTTTCCACTACCATAAAAGCAGACGTGGTTCTGCCTACTAGGCTGCGTCTCGTTCTCTTTTCTTATTCTCTGTCTCTTCCTTGCCCACTCTCTATCTCTCTCCAGGTCTCTCTCTATCTAATTCTATCGCTGCAAAGGACTTCAGGCTTTGTAGCGGCATCAGATATTTTCACTACCGTTTCAGTCTCATAAAACAACCTAAATAGCCCCATAAGCAGTCTGCATAAGCTAGAGGGATTCATCTGTCAGGAAAAATGGGAGGAAAAGAAGATTAGTAAGTAGGAGAGGAGAGAGAGAACGAGAGGGTACGAGAGAGAGCGATAAAGGTGAGGAGGATAAAAGAGAAGATCAGAAGTGAAGAGAGTATGAGATGAGACTCGATAAAAAGGTAAGGACGTTGATAAGGAAAGACGAGAGGACAAAAGAGCAGGATGGAAAAGCAGAAAGAAGGAGGATGAAAAAAGGAACGATAAGGTGTGGAGGTGTGGAAAAAAGAAATGACAGGAGATCAAGAGAATGAATAGAGAGAGAGACTAGATAAAAGACAAGAGAATGACAAGGACAAGAAAAGAGGAAGTGAAGAATGAACAGGAAAGGAAAGGACACAAGAGAAGATGAAGCGATGAAAGGAGGCGGGAAAGTGCCTAAGAGGTGAGGAGTGTCGAAAAAGAAGAGAAGTGTTAAAAAGAGAGAAGGGTACATTAAGAAAGAGAAAGAGGAGAAAAGAAATGCATAACTTACTGTATATGGGAGAAAAACGGGACAGAAGCGGAGAAAAGAAATGAAAATGGAAAGAAAAGTAAAAAAAAAAAAGAAAGATTAAGTCAGAGAATAGAGGGAAAGAGAAGGCAATGAAAAAAAAAATAAGATGAAGAGGTTGAACAAAGAAGAGGAAGAAAATTAAAGAGAAGAGAAGAAGATTGCAAAGTTGACAGTAAGGAGATGGAAAATAGATGAGGAGAAAGAGAAGAAAAGACATCAAGAAGTAAAGAAGGTACACAAAAAATGAAGAAGGCAAAGGATAAGAAGAATAAACATGAGGGAAAAAGAGAAAACAGAAAAGAGACGGCAATGAGCAGGAGAAAATAAAGGAAAAGAAAAGAGAGGAAACTGAAAGAAACAAGGGAGGATAAAAGAAATTAAAAGGTGAAAAATGAAAAGAATTAAAATGTGTAAGAATAAAGAAGAGAAGGGAAGAGAAGAGAAAACAAAAGAAAAGAGAGAATACTAAAAAAAGACAACGAATACAAAAAAAGACACACAATCACACACATGCACACAACTCAGGACAAGATTTTCGGTCCTGATCAGTCCAGTGATTATCAGAAGGATCGGGCTGAGCAGTCAACACCAGCGTGTGTAAGAGGTCCCCGCATCACTTCTCATGCTAAAAAGAAGAGTGAAAGAAAGGAGGAAGAAAAAAACGACATATTTATCTCTCTACTAATCACACACTCGGATTGGGACAGCTGAAAGCTCATGAAAACGTTTGTACCAACTAAGCTGTAAAATTTTTAAACTGCTAGCTTTGCTGTTGGCTAAAGATGTAAATTCCAGCAGGCAAAACGTCCCACACACACACACACACACACACACAGTCGACAAAGAGGCTGATTGTAATGACATGCCCGGTAAAGTCAGGGCTTTTTTCATCCGAGTGCCCTCTTACCATTAACCACGGCACACAGAGGTGAGCAAAGAGCTGATCTGAGTGCTTCAGCTGAGACAAAGTGGTGTGTAAGAGAGGCAGTGAGTGAGTGTGGTGTGGTGTGTGTGTGTGTGTGGCTTGGCGTTCCTCTCTCCTGAGAGAGCCTGGTCCTGTCTGAGGCCATGGGTCTATCGATCGTGTTATAGAGTGCCATCGCTCTTTCTTAGACGAGTGCGAGCTCTCTCCTCCTCTGGCTGGTTGTGGAGCGTGCCTGGGAGATACCCACTGATCAGGATGTATGATCACTGTACTCAGTCTCATCACCGTGGCCTTTAAAGAATCCCAAAGCACCTCCGAGTCCTATCAGGATGAAAAAGGGAGTGAGAAAGAAGAAGAAAAAAAAAAAGAAATAAAATTAGGGACAGACAAAACCAGAGTTAACCCTTTACTTTTCTTACAACACATTTCTAAATTGAACACAATCAGCTAGCAAAATGTAACCTTGTCCGTTATAGACCCATTGCATGCAACCCAAGCAGGACATCTGTCAGCCAGGATCCCGCCCATTTCTGGACTGTAAAATTTAGGTCACTTTCAGGATGCCAGCGGCAAAACTCACATCCAAAGCTCATAGGGTCAGAACCAGTAAAAGCTTGCCAAGTACATACAAGGAGTGTGTTTTGGTATCAGAAGCTTCCAGAGGTGAAAATAAAAACAACAAAAATAAATAAATAAATAAATAAATAAATGAATATAGAATATATATATAGAAATGGAAATTGAAGCACTCATTAAAAAAACACATCTCATGATGTCATATTGAACAACACGCTGTCTCTTCTACGCTTTAAGAGACCTTTCATGTTGTTCTGTTCATGGCTTATGAGCTACAAAGCTTACTAGCTTCTAACACAAGGAACTAACTTCTCATTAAGGGCACTATTGAGATTTTAATTTTAGGATTTTTCAGAAATTAAAACTATCCAGAGCAAATTGAGGGTTAAGAGCCTCGCTCAAAGGCCTAACAGTGGCAACTTGTTGATATTCAGATTCTCACCTCAAACCTTCCAATCAGCAGTCCATCACTTTAAACACTGTCACCCCTGCCTACACTACTTGTTGTGTGGAACAAGGGACTGTACACCCTACATAGCACAGTAGATTATCATTTAATGCCATGTTAATGCTATTCGACCCCAGAACAGTTAGCTATTAATAATAAAAAGCTATATAAATTATAAAATGTCATTAAAAGTATTACTTAACTCTACATGCAAATCATTTTGTCATTTTATGTATTCCATTGCAACTCCCACTTTGTACCAGTAGCAAAAATCCAGCTAACGCTAACACAATGCCACCAAATTCAGGAGGAATCACATGTAACATACTTACAGGTAATTATGTTATAATAAATCAAACTATTTACAAACTATTTATTTCATATCCTTATTACCTTTATCACAAATTTTTACACACTTGAAAAATCCACCACAACTCAGAATGCACAAGAAAATAATTAGCAGAACAAAAGCTATCGATTGCCAGGGTACTCTTTTATTTGCGCAACAAAGTATCGAGTAGTTAAACTATAGAATACGTCTTAAGAGCCTGTGTTTATAAACACATTTTTTAAATTGATAATCATCAAAAGAATTTTTAAATCCCTAAATTTAGAACTGCCTTTCAAGAAATGGCAGTGTATGGCCTGGCTAGGGCGCATCATGACTAGATTGTGATGTGATTGAATAGAATATAATGCTATCCAGACTGTATCCCTGTCTCGCACCTGTAACTTTTACAACTCTGAACAGAACAAAGGGATTCCTGAAACAGCAGACGTGAGTTAATTTCACTAGACAGAGTCTAGTCTTTTCTGAAGTTGAGTGCTAGTTTCTTATTCTCTGATAATTTTGGATAAAAGTTGCATTTTATGTGTAGACCTTTAAAAAAAAAAAAAAACGCGTGGCCAATGCTTTTATTCAAAGTGAGGCTAAATCCAATCCAGTTACAAAGCTGAGCATTTTAGAGCTAGCATTCTGACAGTGGACATCACTGTGCTACTGCTGAGCTTCACTTTGTCTCTTAAAGAGAAAGTTCTTTCGAAATTTCCAAAAGATCTTCACAGCTTTCTTTTGTCATGCTGTGCTCCTTTTCATCACTACATGAAAGAAGGACTTGTGGAGCTTCCTTTCTTTAGAAGGATATCTCAGTCAGTAATGTGTGAATAGCTGAGAGGAAACAAGTGGTATCGGTATTGATTGTAGCATGTATGGTACCCTCAGCAAGCTCCCCTTCAGTGCCCTATTAAAAAAAGAAAAAGAAAAAAAAAAACACCACTTTGGTTTATATTTGCTCTATATATTTATAATTGTGTTATTATCCAACTGAAACTTAACTATTCATACAACCTTCTGGACTAATTTAAGGCATTAGCACCACAAGAGACTCAATATTTTATGATTCGTGTACCTCACAGAACAATGAAATGATTTTTCACATATCCCACCCAGTTACAAAGCTGGGGTCAGAGCGCAGGGTCAGCCTGGATACAGCACCCCTTCCGCAGATAGGGTCAAGGGCCTAGCTCAAGAAGCTCAACAGTGGTAACTTGGTGGTGCTGGGGCTTGAACCCCTGACCTTCCAATCAGTAACCCAGAGCCTCAACCAGTTGTGCCAGCACTATATTACAAAGGACATACAATATTAACATAAAGCAGTATAGATGTATTTTAAGTCAGACTGGAAATTCGCAAGACTGAGCTCAGGACCTAGTCAATAAAGTCACAGAGCATCTTTATGATGTCATATAAATGAACTTACCCAAGCCATTAATGTGCTAGTTAGGATGTAATGGTTTTGTTGCAGGCTACAAATATTATCATGGGTAAAATACACATACTGCTAGTGTTATACTGGATGATGTCATTTCAAGAACGATATTACAAACGATTAGGAATGATTCTTCTTTCTTTATCTTTTCTGCTTTTTTTCTTAAACTGGGCACCTGTTTCCCTTAACCTTCTCTTATTCATTTATTTATTTATTTATTTATTATTTGGTAAGCATCAATACATTACCCATTTCCCCAGAACTGTCCACTGAGAGCCAAAGCTAAACCAGTTTACCTTGGGGGTGATCAGACGGGTTCAACTTCTAACTTGGATCTGTGTATGTCAAGTTTGGTTCTTCTGGCCGTGCTTGGTAGAGTTTTTTTGGGTACTCCTGTTCTCTTTAACAGTGCAAAGACATGCAGATAAGGCCATTCCCAAATTTCCCAGAGTGTGTGTGTGCTTGTGTGCCCTGCAATCGATTGCTAACTCATCCAGGGTTTACTCCCACCTCATGCTGTAAGTCCCATGGGATAAGTTTGAGGCCTCCTGCAACCCTGTTTAGGATAAGCAGCATAGAGTATAGGTGAGTGAGGGAGACTGATTATGTACAGTATTCACAGTATTATAAATGATCTTTTTTTCTTTTTCTACTTTTCTTAGCACTTAACAGTGCGATTTTACTATTTGCATTGTTGTAAAAGGTTACATGTGTGCTTTATCCCCCTCTCCTACTCAGTCTAGCTTCAAGTTCGGAGACCTAAGATGGAATTCACCTAGATTCCCCCTCCCCATCTTGGACTTCTGTGTGGGAGACCTTTTGAAACACTAGCCTGCTGAGCTCACAAACTAGGATTAGGGCTGCCACTCTGACAAGGTTAATTGAACCACATGGTGACATATAAAATGAAAGATAGAAAACTGATATCGCAAATGTCACTAACAAGCTGACTTTTTTTTGGGTGCTGCCTTTGGCAAGATGCTGCTGCAGGGTGCCATATACCAGAACCGACATCTGGGTGGTCTGTTATAGCACCACCCTGACTCTAACCCTGGATTCAATACCTGCAGCCTCTGTGATCCCATTACTGACTCATGTACAAACCAGTAACATCCTACCTCAATCCGTTGACCTTCTGTATTTCTTACTGTACCCACTGGCTATCACACTTTAGAGCTTCAGCAGAGCAGATCTGCTGTCACAGTATGTAGTAACCTCACTTCCATCATGTTGGTCAGCCTGACGAGGGTCATGCGTTTATGTGGTGAGTGAAAGGGTCAAGCTGTGCAAACAATTTTTTCCAAATCATACAAAATAGTGTTTGTAGTGCATCACTAAAATAACATGAGTGCAGACAAAGATTGTAAAAAGGTCAACTTGAATTGCTTTACTTTTTACTATAGTTGCAAAGAGTAATTTTTTTTTTTTTAGTTTCTCTAGCCGTCATCTCAACTGGAAACAGTCTGGCCAAACACTTTGACCTGTTATCCATATAAATAGAAGAAAGGTTTTGTTTGTACATTGGTCAGAACTCGCTCTTTAAACGTTTCATGCATTGGAGAACCAGAAACCAGTTGAGTTTCCCTTGAGGTGGGCATGGCTGTTTGCATCACTCCAATCAATTTAGATCTTTTGCCTTGAGGTGGGCGTGCCATAAGCGTCACTTAACAAAGCCTATTAATTTAGCATTTTTCTTTTGAGGTGGGCGTGGCTATATGCGTCACTCAGCACAGCCAACCGAACGTTAGTTTACCAGGTATACATAGAGTATGCAGAAGACACAGAAATAACAGTCCCCTTCCAAAAGCTACACTCGATGCTGCATGAGAGCTATGAGAACACTATTCGCATGACTTGTTGTTAAAACATGTATGTCAAACACACCAAAAATTTTGGCATATATAACCTCGGTCAGGTGACGTCATTTGATTAGGTCACCTGGAGATTATAAATAGGCATGAACCGGAAATGTCCTTAGGTCTTTTTGTCTTCAAGGACCGCATTGTGTGTGTGTGTGCATGTGTGCAAGCACTTTTTAAAGCAAAAAGAAAGCGAAAACAGAAAGTATCTTATTACCCACCAGAAAGATGGCAGAGTTAGACAGGAGAGCTGCCACTGGGTAAAAGATATCTCGCTGAGGGCGATCTCCACGCTTTCTGTTTTCAGTGTTTGGGGGAAGAGCACGTTATCCTCAGGTTTGAGGGAGCATGTGAGCATTGCGATCTCCTCCCTATTAAAGTCCCTTGCGCTTGGCTCGCCTTTTAAAAAAATGAAATCGTGAGCCGCGGCGCATTCCTCACATGTAAATCTGGCGGAAGCGCAAGAGACGGAATCTTCCTTTTCTCTTGACCTCTCGCTGGATAATGAAAATTTACCGTTCACTTCCGGCTCCGACACTTCTTGTGAAGGAACGAAAAAAACTTTCCTTCTTGCTTCCACAGAAATGGAAACTATCACTTTAGAGCGCTCCTCTAGCGATGAGCGTGCATATTAGGAAGTATTAAAATGCTTACACCTCAATTCACCGTAAAAATAAAATAAAAGTCCCCCAAATGCTCAAAGTTAGACGACAGGTTTCTGTCGGGTGGCCAGAGGAGGGGCCTCGACAATGGCCCCTCCCCTTCTTTGGTGAACTTTATGACGAGTTAACTCATTTATGGAATAAGCTGTATTCATCACGTATTTTGTGCTATTGATGCAAAAAGCGCGGTTCTATATGATTATGCCCCAGATTGAAGAGACGCTTGTGGGCTATCTCTCTCCTGGTAGCTCATCCTTCCTGAAAAAGTTCACACTTCCCAACAAGCTGTGTAGACTAACATCTTCGTTGGTGGGAAAAGCTTTTTTAGGCAGCGGGTCAGGCTGGGGTTGGCCTGCACTCCATGGCTTTGTAGGCATACCAGGCTGACCTACTGAGAGATTTGAGCACTGGCTGGTCTATCGACGACACAGCGTTTGCGAAGCTACACCGAGCCACAAATTTATTTTCTTGTGCCACCAAGCGGCTGTTTTATGGCTGCAATTGTCTTTGGCGATTTGCCGATGCCTTAAACACCGCCGTCATTAAGTTTTGGGAGGCGAAGCTCTTTGCAGGCCTTTGTAAGGTTTTTCCCCCGCCATGCTCAGGGGTCAGCCACCCAGTCCTGACCAGGTACGGTTCTCGCCGGGCGTGAAGAGCAAAAGGAGAGTGTGGCGAGCCCAGCTCCCCCTCATAGAGATTGTGGCGGGACTCACCGCGCTTTGCAGTCCGCCTTAAGGAGGCCAGATCTGAGGAGCATCATCTCCTCTAAAAAGGAGTCCTGAGGCTTACGTGCCCAGGACCATGGGGGTGTCCCCCCTCCCAGGGAGGGGCGCCTGAAAATTCCAATAAGGAATATAAACGTCTCGGGTTGCTTTGGTGTAACCCTGTTCCCTGAAAAAGCAGGAACAAGATGCTGTGCGAAAGCGCTATGTGAACGATTCCTCGTGACCGGTTGTGAAGCATGTGTGTGTCAAACACGGCATATATTCTGTCATGTATAACCTCAGGCAGGTGACGTCAACGATGAGGTGCACCTGAAGGTTATAAATAGGCATGAACCGGAAACACCCTCAGGTCAATTTTGTCTGAAGGATGTCCAGTAACGCATGCAGTGCGGAATTGGAGCGCAGCATCTCGTTTCCGCTTTTTGATGGAACAGGGTTACAGCAAAGTAACCCGAGACATTCCCTTTCAAAAGCTACGCTCGATGCTGCGTGAAAGCGCTATGGGAACAAGAATACCCACTCCGCCGCACTGCAAGTGTCTGGACCCCCAGGGTTGTGTAGTGTGCGCACCAAGGAGTCTAGACATAATTCTGGAATGCTGACTCGAAGCATGAAGCCTGACAGATGTCATGCGGAAAGGCAGCCTGCCGGATGACATACTTGGAAACCCCTCTTGCCAGAGCAATTGATGAGATAAGCTTCCTGGTCGAATGGGCCCTAATCACTAGAGGCGAAGTGTGCCACGTGCCTCATAGGCTAGGGCACTAGCATCTCTAACCCAACTTGTCTAATGGCGGCCGCCCTTGGGTCGACCAGAACGGCTTTTTTTTTTTTGCAGAAACTTCCAGCACTGAAACAGTTTGGCAGTGGACTGGGTCTACATGTTTTATGTCCTGAAATGTAAAAGATCCTGAGGGACAGAATTTCTTCTGTCCTCCTAGGCTAGGGCACTAGCATCTCTAACTGACTCATCTAATGGCGGCTGTGGCCCCAAGACATATGAAATCTGCTCTAATTTACGCCACTGGCTAGTGCGGTGGTGTACTGTAAATCTTGAAGAGCATAAACTAGACACAGTGAATTAAGTCTTACTGCTCTGTAGCTGTAATGGCGGAGAACAGAGGCCAGAAATAGAGTCATACTGTAGTTTCGGGGCAATTGATCTGCCACACGAGAAGATGACCTCTACAGATCCCTCGGGCTGGGCGGCCATCTAAGGGCGCGCTCCGCCCCTAAGGGAAAAATGTATGCCGTTAGCAACTTGCGACGGCAGCATGGACCTAGAGTCAGACCCAGAGTCAAGGATGAGGGTCTCAACCACATAGAAAGGGTACAAAGCTCTCAGCGCGTAGCCCTTATTGCCTCTGGGGATTGGCCTTTGGATGAAATCCCCCGGCACTTCGCCACCACTAAAAACCACTCTGGGAGCGGTGACATTACCACCTGGCCTAGTTTATACTCCTTTAGAGTGCCATGATGAATTTGGCGCGCGCAAGAGACAGATGTGCTTGCATTGCGCTCGGATTCCGCCTGACACTCAACTTCATACCTCTTGTAGGAAGAAGAACGCTTTTGTGGCGTTAGGACTCCACCCTAAGAAAAATGCGGTGAGCTAGGGCGACGTGTTGGCGCCGGATGGCTCTGTCTGGGAGGGAAACAGGCGCTATGGCCCCTTTTGCCAGCCAGCCTGTGATTTGAATTAACAGAGGTGCTCACTGTGGTTTCACGGAGGTGGAAAGTAACGCCGTTGAAACACAATGACTGAATCCTGTAGCCAAGGAGACATGCTTGGCAGTAGCTTACACGCTGCCAGCTTCTCCAAAGGGGCGGTAGCTTTTTCGCTCAGCTAGGCAAGGGAGTGATGGTGGTGGCTGTTAGGTGTTCAGTGTCCTGAAAACACGACAGGAGGAAACCGAGCACCCAACACTTTGTCGGAAACTGCTGTCTCCTGGTGGCGGGGACTTGAACACCGGTCTCCTGAGGGTGGTGGTCTTTCATAGTGCTTCGTGCTTAAAGAGACATAGCTGGCAGTAGGTTCCCCGCTGCCAGCCTCTCTAAAAGGGGCACGAACTTTGACGCTTAGGCTAGATGGATGTTTTAGGTTCTACCGTTTCACTGGAGAGACACCGTCATGGTCCTGAGGCCTTTCTCCTCTCATTTAAAATGGTCCTCAGGTCTTTTCTCCTCGTGACGGCTCGTGAAGCGCGGTGAGTTCCACCCCGGTCCCGACGAGGGGGTGCTTGGCTTGCCACACTCTATCTCTAAACCTCACGCCTCTGGGAGGTCAGAGCTGGTCGGAGCTGGGTGGCCAACAACTCCGCCTGTTGAGCATGGCGGGAAAGGAACCTCACAAAGGCTTCCTGATGGAGTTTTGCAAGTCAGCCTGGTATGCCTGTAGGACCGCCATGGTGTGCAAAGCAGAACCACCTTGACCTGCTGCCTGAAAAGGCTTACCCACCAGCGAGAATGTCAATCTGCACGGCTTGGAGGGGAGCGTGGGCTTTTCCAGGGAGGATGACGTCCCAGGAGAGAGATAGCCCACAAGCGTCTCTTCTATCTGGGGCATCATCATATAACCACGTGTATTTGCACCACGACATTAGAATACATCGATGTCGTTGGCACAAACACACGTGATGAATATGCCCTCTCCCATGAACGAGTTAATTCGTCATGAAGATCACCAAATAAGGGAAGGGAGCGCCGATGAGGCTCCTCCCTCTGGCCACCCAACAGAAACCTGTCATCTAGTTTCGACCGCTTGGGGAAGTCTTGCTGGTAGGTGTAAGCGCTCGACAGTGCGTGTCACAACCTCTAAAAGCTCCTGAAACGCCTGCTACTATCTGAAGCGACAGTTTCCAAGTCCGCGGAAGCGAGAGAGGAAATTTCTTCCGCTACTTCACAAGAGGTGCCGGCATGTGCTTGAGAAGTAGGCGGCACCGGCACACGATTCTGCGAAAAAGCAAGAGAAAGAGAAAACTCGCTCTGCTGTTGAATGCGCTGCGGCTCGTAGTTCCATTTTGAAGAAGGCAGGCCGAGCACCAAGGCCTTTAATAGGGAGGAGATTGCAATGCTCACATCCTCCCTCAAGCCCGAGGACAGCGTATTATTTGGCATGTTTGACACACACGTGCTTCACAACCGGTCACGAGGAATTGTTCACATAGTGCTTTCGCGCAGCATCGAGTGTAGCTTTTGAAAGGGAACTCCCCCCTGGCACCCTGAGGAGGCCGTGGTTCAATCTCTGCCATCACTAGTGTTTCAGGGAGCAGCGGTCTCCAGCGAAATGTTAAGTGTTCGGTTCCTTCCTGCCATGTTCGGTTCCTTCCTTCCTTCCTTGACGCATACCCCCTTAACCCGAGAAATAATCAAACACAGCAAGGTTTACTCCAAAAAATGGAAGGTACATAAACTACATGGCATCATAAACTACTAGTTTTCAACAAAAAATATAAAACTTTGAAGGAAAAGAACCCACCAGTCCACCAGTGCAATATAAGATCTTACCTACAGTACATTTTCTCTCTGCACTTTTAAGTTTATTCTACTTTTTCTCAGAGAGATTTTTCTTCACTTTTTTTTTTTTGTTTAATGGAGCTTCATCAGGAATCTGTTATAGATCTCAATCAACTGCCCTGGATTGGAATCACTCTAGTCTCCAATCAGATCTTCATCACTTTTTCAGGATTGAGAGCTGTGCTAACCTTTTTCTTATTATTTTTTTTCTTCCTCCAGTCCTGCCGTGATTGGAGCAGCTCTGGGCTCTTATTTCAGAGTAGGCCATTTGTCTGTGGCTTTGCAGCTGGCTTAAGTCTGAGAAACTGATCTGAGTCTTCACAGGTTGGGAAACAGTAAGCCCCCATTAGAATATAAAATAATACAAAAAAATCCCTTACCTTTATTATCAAAGGCATAGATTTTTTTCTCTTCTTTTACCGGCCAAATCTGAAAGAAAGGCTGGAAACATCAAAAGGTGTGCCATCGTGTTTTGCATGTAGATGTTAGTAGAAAGCTTTCAAATCATGATGGAGTTCAGCTCTGTGTATTTATATCAGCTGCAATTAAAAGCCAGGAGAATAAATTACAGCCAAAAAGACAATTATGAGAATAAGTATGCTTTTGTTTTCTCCAATTTTGAATAATATTATAATATGAATTTGTGGTTTTAGTGTTATTATAATTATTTTAAAAGTTCTTTGTAATTCTGCGCAGATTTGTAACCGTCAGACCAATAGAATAATATGGCACACTGCATCATGCATTATGATAAACAGTAACACTTTTAAAATGAAACAATAATGAGGTCACATTTTTTATTCCACTTTTTATGACAAACTGTGTAATAGGAAAATAATCAACAACAAAACGAAATTGCTTTTACTACCCTATAGAAAATGCCAAAATTAACAGTTCCTCGACCAAACACAAGGTGCTGGCTCCAAAAGTAAGTCACTCCCAACAGAGACTAATGTTTAAATGTCTATAATTTTTAGCAGAAATAAATGTTTGCAGCCTGGTACAGTACATAAATCAGTTTAGATCTTCAAAGCCTGATTTTTCATTCGTGACAACTGTACATGGGTAAAGTTTTATATAGCTCATAAGTTTAAATTATTTTAAGGACAACTGCACTGTCTGGTAAATCGTAACATAACACAAAAAGTAACATTAGCATATAAACTAACATTATCCATCTTGGCGTTTTAGCTAGGCTAAAGCTAAGAAAGCTACTGTACTGTAGCTAATCGTAACTGCCAGACTCTGTTTGTTCCAACCATTTGCCCATTTATGAATTAACCAGAGTTTTAGCTCCAGTCAAATCGTGGTAACAAGAGTTGCACATTAAAACGCTCTTTAGATGTCGTGGGGGTCTTGTTCTGTTCTTATACAGTCTATGGTTTTATACAACAGCAATATCCTATCATTTTAACAGAGCATGTTATACTTTTTGCCAGTTTATTGTTATATCTCATGTTGTGAAATATCCATGGACTATTCACTTAGTTCCTTTTTGCACTTATGTTAAAGCAAGTTTAAACACTTGTTCCCTCACCTGGCTCTCTGTCTGAAAGTTCATATGATGAAAATACAGCTTGTCATGTTACTGAGTAACCATGAAGTGTAAACTCCCCTATTCCTGAATCTTCCAGAAAATTTCTTCTGGTTCACACTTCAGTTTTCTCAAGTCTCCTTAGTTTGCACATTCCCATATTTGATCCAAAACTGGTGTAAAAGGATTCTACATTATAAGCCTTTTTTTTTAGATAAAAATTTGTAGATGCTTTATAATTTTCATGGTGGTTGGTGCCTCTTCGTAATTGACTGTAGAGGCCAATATTATGCCAAATATATTGTTTTATTTTGACAGCTTTGACCTCACATTCAGAGGATGAAGCTACAGTAAACAGCTAAATAGCATCCTATACTAGATAATAAGTATCTAATAGATATCAAATTTACAGCTAAATCTTACCCTGTACTACACTACTAAATATTACACTCAAAAACTAAATCCAGTTAACTACTAAATACGCTCTAAAAGATACTAAATCCCTGCACATTGAACTACTGAATGTTACTCTTTAATAGATACTAAATCCATGGCTATATCCCATAGTGAACTACTAAATAACATGTACTAATGAATGCAAAATCCAGGACTTAATCCCACCATGCATACTAAACTGTTAAATAGTACACTCTAATAGATACTAATTTTACAGCTACAACACACCCTGCACACTAAACTACTAAATAGTACGCTGTAATCGATACCAAATCCACGGCTAAATCCCACCCTGTGCACTAAACTACTAAATAGTATGCTCTAATAGATAATCAATAAAGTCGGCCAAATCCGTGCCTAGAATGAGATTTCACTGTAGAAATTCTAATCAACAGTCTTACCAGAGTTAGCACGTTAATAAACTGTGACGTGCTGTTAGAGAAAATAAATCAACACCTATAAGAATTATTAACATATGGTGTATGTTTTTCCCACAAATATGCTCTTACAAATTTTTATTTAGCTTTGATACATGGCGTAATGACATAAGGACATAACCCTTTCTGTGGCAGTTAGACTGCAATAATGTCATTAACTTAATGTGAATCTTGTAATAAAACATTTAGTGAGGATGATCTGATTTTAATTGATGCCAGTATAGGGGTGTAGGCAGACTAGCTTTTTGTGCTTCATCATCCACCTGAGTCAATGCCCTCATCAATATGACTAATGCGACATTGATCACCGCTGGAGTCATTTAAAGCAAAATCATACGTTTTTTTCTACTCGCCCGCACTTCTCCTTAGCAAATTAGTCCCGATTGCAAATCCTTAAACGATGACACTCTCATTCTCGCCATCATCCACCCATGCTCCATTAAAATCCACGGGTCATTAACAGGTACAAATCACCTTGGCAACGGGCTGTCACGGATACCCGCGGTGTCGACCTCGGTGCGATTGGTTTGCTTCGGTGTCATGACCGGGCTGGGGTAATTTAATATCCAATCAGATAAGAGTCCTATTCTCATGCAGATGAAGGGGCTGAGGAGGGCCCCAAGCCAGAGGGGGTTTATTTTAGAAAATGCGGTTTAATTATGAGAGCAAACCTGTGCAGACAGCTGCGAGTTATTCAATTTAGGAATTAATTCTGCACATAAAAAAAAAAGATCATAAAATCTAAATAGCCCCACAGCGCTGCTGGTTAATGCGTTATCCACAAAGCACAGGAAAAAATATAAATAAAAAAATCATCAAAATCCTCCTGGTGGTGCGGGTGAGGGAATTTGATTGCAAAAACATGCCGTGGATCTGCTTTGATGAAAAAACACAGAACTTCATGAATTCTAACAGACTCATAAGTGTATTGGTGTCATTCTGGGAAGCCAACTTCCTGAGTGTGTGTGTGTGTGTGTGGCATCTCTGAACGTTAGCTTCAAACTCATATTTTGCCCCTAAGCATATGCTAACAACCTGCAGGCAATTCAAAGTGTCTTCTATTTACAGCCGAAATAAGAGAACTCAGAAAGATGAGAAAGGCACTGGGGAGATGGAGATAGACACTTTTTACTTGAAAGTGTGTGTGTGTGTGTGTGTGTTCAGACCCAAGAGACAAACACTTTTAGCCTTTTTCTCCAGGATACAGACGGATTGGACGGTGTTCTAATCACATATCAGCAAAAATGAACTCCGGCCCTTTATAAATCCTTGAGTCAGGATTCAGGCAGGAAAAGAAAAAAAGAAGCCTGGAAGAAACTATCTTCATCTCCACTGGAGTTATGATGAAGTAGTAAGTAACACTACAAACCTGACCCTGTCTCTAACCTTAAGCCTAGCCATTCATGACTTTGATTACAAGTTGGGTTGAATTCCTGAAAACCAGACTCCTAGTATTTCATCATTTGAAACATTTGTTTCCATGAGAGATGGAAACTTTTGAGCCAATACTGAGCCCGATCTGCAGCAGTTTCTCACTGGTTTACACCTTAAGTTAGATGTTATTTTTTTTAATGCTTGAATGATTGATACTGTAGGTCACTGAGTCTGGCTTAACAAACAACAACAACAAAAAAAACGTCTGAAATTTCTCAGGTAGAAAAACTTGCCAAAAAAGAGAGAGCTAAAAAAGTCCACCAGGAAGCCTGGAGAAGTATTCCTTAAGACTACATTAAAATACAAAAAAAAAACATCTGCCTCTCTGGAAACAAAATCTGAAAAAAAAAAGAGTGAGGAAGGTCAAGACTTTCACACAGTACTGTAAATGTACAACAAGACAATCGTTATTCGAGGCTGGTAATCACCAGACTATGTAATCATGAGCTTGTAAACACCGCCCCGTGACATCTTATATAGGATTAGAGCCATTATCAGATTTCAAGAAACACATTTCCAGTCATTGCCTTAACCATATAATACATCTGCTGTACCTGATCTTTTTCCTTTTAATAAATTCAACATTTACAAGCATTCCGAGGCCAGACTACTGAAACAGATCTACAAACTGGACAATATAATGCAAAATGATTAATGTAGTTACATTTACATTTACATTTAGGCATTTGGCAGACGCTCTTATCCAGAGCGACTTACACTGGGTTAACTAGGTTAATAACTAAGTGTAATCAGTCCAAAACAACTGGTTATTTCCAAATAATTCACATCATTAAAGTGCCTTGTGGAATCTTTGGGTCGAGTTTAGATTTGGACGACATTCGTGTCATCGACCAGTAGCAAAACAGCTTTGCCTGAGTTAACCTAAAAGGGGCGCTCCTTTGGTCCTTCCACACCTCCAAAATAGGTAGAAGTCTTTTCGTATCGTGTACAGTAGTTCTCAAAGCAAAAAACTAACATCACTCTTCTGCTTTGTTTTCATTTTCTAAATGTTCGGTATTTAAAGAGCACACTTGAACTTCAACTTTAGCTATGTGAAGCTCTACATGCTGTATTTTAATGCCACACTGACACATTTTGTGTGTGTGCGCGTGAGTATGTGTGTATGAATGAACCTCAGGGCCAAGCATTTGACAGATTAGAAATGTCTCCTATTACGCATTATTTTAACACTGAGTATAACCTAATGATTATGCAAATTGAGGTTAATTAAAACACTGCTGTTAAAGGCCTAACCGAGGCTGATTTGCATATATATATATTTTTTTTTCTATATCAGTGCTTCAAGTTGATGATGATCAGGGGCTTTCAGAACCATCTCTGCTCAAGGAGAACCTCTTCCTCCAGCTGTTTGCTCAGTGTGTGTGTCCAGCAAAATGTGTCTGTATATGTGTCTGTGAGAGAGAGAGAGATAAATCCCCCATCCTGACCTCATGCTGTTCGTTTGATCCAGCCTAATCACAGTGACAACAGCATGAACTTTGATCAAACTTTCATTGCTTGCTCTCGAGTGGAGCTTGTTGGGCTTTTTAAAGATTCATACTTCACAAGAACACACTCCATCTGTCCCGGCGTGGGTGTGTTCATGTGGGTGTGTGTGTATGTGTGGTTTCTTCACAGATTTCAAAGAGAGAAAAAAGGAGAAGCAAACGAAGAAGGATAAGTTCCTACGACGTGTAAATCAGCCTTTGAATCATTTCTACAAACTGTTCTGCATCTGTAACTTGAGATTGCAGAACAAATAAATAGATCTGACCTTGTTAAGTCTACATTTCTTCTCCATTAGCTCATCTGCCCAACAGGCCAGTGCTCTAAGGAACCTTCTTTGACACACACACACACACACACACACACACACACACAAAATCCCTACCATTACATAAGGTCCAAAAATGTGCCATAAGGCCAGTTGCCCATTTGTTACGAAGCGGTACAGATACTTAAAGGAGGGTACTTCCTGGATTTACAACTTATCACATTTATCAGCAACAAAAAAATTCAATGAAGTTCACTTACTGTACCAGTGATATGGTCCTGCTTTTTCAATTTCCTTGCTGTCCCATGGCGCTAGGTTGTCTATAACTGACCACAGATAAGCTTCTAAAAACACATTATTGTGCAAAAGTCTGTAACATGCTATGAAGTTCTGAAAGATACAACTTAAAAATTGCTTGCATCAGGTAACTAATCACCGGCCTGATCATCTGTCATCATCCGCACCTGTTTCTCACTGGTTTGTGTCTTAAGTTAGCTTTTTTATGTTTGAATGATTCATAGGTCACTGTGTGTCTTAGCAAACAAAAAAATAAATATTCATCTGAAACACAGGTACAGGAACTGAAGAGCAATTTCTCAAGACTACATTACAAATACATGAAATTCAGGGTTCGTCCACACGAAGCCAGTGCGTTCCCTATCCGAACGCACTATCTGTGTACACACAAAACCACTGAAAACGATGTAGTATATATGCCAGACCAGTATGGGGCACTGTAATTCTGCCATAGAGATACACTATACACGGAGAAGAAGACTTTGACCATGCGCATAACCTTTGCGCTGTATACGAACCAAGATTGTGTTGTTCATTATCGCTTGTTGCTCATAACAGTTGCATAGAAGCAATGGATTTTGCTGTAATAAAGCTAGCATGCTTTGTAGCAACACGAACACAATCATGTTGTCCGCCATTATTGTTGTTGCTGTTATGTGTGACGCAGCCGACACGTGATGTGATGACATCATCTTTTCACAAAATATACGGATTGGCCATACACACGGAGACGCAAGGGTGTCGTTTTCAGATTTATCCACTTTGGGACCCGGTTTAAAAAAATAGCGGTTTCAGTCTCCTAAAACGCCGGATCCGTGTGGACGAAATGCCAATACGATAAAAAATGTATACGTATACAGCGAAACGCGTCTCTGTGTGGACAGGCCCTCAGATTCTTTGCAAGAAAACATCAAGAGATGATGGGTGGCACAAGACCTTTGCACAGTTCTGAATACTGGACCTACATGTCATAAAACTGTAGCTGCTTGAATGTCTCATAGCACACACACACGCACACACACAAAAAAAAATAAAAAAACACCACCAAAGTTTTTGCATGATGGCAAAGGGAGCCAATTTGTAATTATATAGATGATCACCTGATCAGTTGGCTTTTTTTTTTTTTTAAAGCAAGCTATCCACAAGTAACAAAAAAAAAAAAGATATTTTAGTCACAAATAAGACATCACAAATTTACATCTTAGGAAATAATGAGCAGTACCAGCTTGCAAATCATCAATTAAATATAATTAAATATAATTAAATTATTTAGAATTAAAATACTTTGTGTTTTGTGAGTTATTACTATAAATGAATGAACTAATATGTGACTTGTAAAGCATAAAGCTAACATTTCCAAACAGCAAATCTCAGACATGAAGTGGCATTACTAGAATCTTTCATATTAATGCATCCCACATTTTTAGGTCTGTTAGGAAATGGATCATTTTTATGCCCAAAAATCTTTGATGTTACAAAAAAGCAAATGATGAAAGCACACAAAAGTCTTTAATAAAGAGAGAAAGAGAGCACCGTGTCTGGTGACACACCTTGCACAAGAGCTTCAAAACAGAGATTATTTAAAAGAAATTACATGGGTCTAAATGTGTGATGGAAGTGCATGATGAAAGACATTTTAACAAACCTCAATCGTAAGTGAATTTCATGCAGTAGGTAACGGGGAAGTTTGCCATTCTGAACGACATCCGGCATACCGTAAGAAATGTCAGAATGGTGATTGGTCAATGGGTAGTGCCAATAACCTTTGAGTAGTGAGTAGGTCTAACCTGGTGACATATTTGGCTTATGATATGCTGTTCTTAATCTGAGAGAGAGAGAGAGAGAGACAGAGAGAGAGAGATAATCAGCAAGAGTAGTGTAATTTATACAAAACCACAATAGTCTATCATTCTTCAGAACAAAGACAAAAAGTGAAGTCAGGCAGTGCAACGATGAACAACTCCAGTCTTCTCTAATTAACAGCTTTAATGCATCTTATTTTATAAGTAAGGTGATTTTTTTAATCTGATTAAATAAAAATAGTATGATTTTTTAAAAATAATAACTTCTTAATACATTTGTTTTGCAAGACATTGTTTCTATAGCAACTATTCATTTATGAGAAAGACACCACATAAATTAAATCTAATAATAATAAACACAAAAAGCATACATAATATTGGATATGATAATTTAATGTTTTTTATGTTTTTTTTTTTTGTTTTTTTTTTTACAGCAAAGTTCATGCATCAGCTATGGAAGGTGTTGACAGTGTCTTTGCGTTATACTAATGACAACACTTCAAAAAGTTCTTACTGATGAAGACAGAGTAATTTACAAATTCTGGTTTCTCCTGTAACATGACAAGTTGTAATTTTGTTCTCATTATCGTCAAAAGAGAGCTTCTGTAGATGGCTGCAATAATGTACGCGATAACAGGAACGTTTTCTGTGCGACAAGTTTTCCTGTATGACATTGAACACGATTATAAAGCATTAAAAAACATGACATGTTGCTTGTTAATAATAATTCATCTGGGAGTGATAACATATGTCAAGTATTTATCATTTTTAAATAACAGCATTATGTGTGTCATTTCTTACATACATATATAAGTTAAATAATAATTAGGAGGGTTATCCAAGTTGCATTAACTGGCATATTTTTATTTTAGAAAAATACAGTGGCATGTAATAACATATTTCTTAAATACATACTTCCTAAATTCTGTCTATCCAATAAAAAGATTGCACTTTGCTGCCAGTTACTAACTATGTGTTTATTTCCTGGTTGTCAGAGCAGTGTGGAAATGTTAAATTGGCAATGTTATGAGCACTGGAATGACATCTGGGAAATGAACATGTAGTTGGTGTGACAATGTTGTTTTTAAAAAGTTAGAATGATTTTTTCTTTCATTTCTTTTTACCTTGTGTGACATTGTTTTAACGTTATCCCAACATTATGTTACAATATTACATTCCAATTATGCAGGGCGTTATTCAAACAGTTAATATAAATTTCTGGTAAATGAAGGGATAAAAATGAGTGACATTTACAGAAGACTTTAAGCACCGTACGGTGTTAAGACTTTTAATCGCAGTAAAATGATCAAATGGTGAAAGTTTTTTTTTTTTAAAAAGGCCACATATCCATGAATGACGAACCCAGACGAGGTGGCTCTGGCTCTGAATAGCTTGGCACCAACATGAGAAAGAGACATATCTGTTTGTGTGAACTGTACACACAATCATTCACCAACACCACTTGCACATTACAGATTCTCAGATGGGAGTGTACAGTACAGTCCTGACCTCGCTCCAAGCCATTTCCACAGGACTTCCTGGAGGGACAGTGCTTCAGACGTTAAGTGGACAGTCTGATCATGGCTCTGGTGTACTGAGAAAACTTAACCCTCGTACAATAATATTTACCAGACATCTTTATGCTTGAAGACACTGATTAATTTTAAACTTACTATGCACGAATAAAAAGAAGCAGTAAAAAATTGCAATGTACACAACAGCATAGTCTCAAGAGGATCTAGGGTTATTGTAGTTGAATTGTAAACAACAGAACGGTGTGACGGATCCGAGTTTCTGTTTCTGCCTCGAAGATAATTAATTTCTTACAACATTCCATCATGAGAAGTTGTATCTATTAATACCGCACCAATTCACCATGACATGCAGTTTGGACTAAGTGGAGGTCTCAAATTGCCCGTAATGTGTGAATAGGCATGTGAATGTGTGTTTGTGTGTGCCATGTAATGGACCGGCACCCATCCAGGATGTACCACGCCTCATACCCTATGTCTTCTGGAATAGGCTCCAGGCCCCTTGCAGCCCTGTATACAGGATGAAGCGGTATAGATGATGAGTGATTGAGTAATAAATAATACTTTTGTTATAATAACATTTAAAAACATCAAGTCACAAAGCCAGGACAATCCTAAGACATTTTAAGCAAATAAATGCAGAAAAACATGGTGATCTTATTTGAGGTTTCTATAGCAACACTGAGTGTTTATTTTCCTCACAGACATGTGAATCTCATTAAGTTGTTTATTACACAGATGTGATGACATGGCATTATGTGTGTGTGTGTGTGTGTGTGTGTGTGTGTGTGTGTGTGACTCTGAGTTCCGAGATAACCTTTAGAAACTGAGTGCAATATAAGCTGTTCTGAATCTAGGCTTAGTAATGTAGCAAGTTATCTCGGAGAAATGTTTTGTGTTTATTTTTGTTTCAATGATGGCTACACGATAGTTAGCGAAACTGTCAAACTCAGCCTTTAACAAGCTTATGCACAGCAGCCATGTTTAACAATGTGAATTGCAACACTTTGGCTAATCAGTGAAGGAGCTGTGGTAGTATACACTGCCCGGCCAAAAAAAAAAAATGGATTTAACTAAAAAAATAGGTAGAGCCTTCCCTAGGATAATTACTGCAGTGATTAATACGGTTCAGCTGCTTCAGCAAGTTATTTAACCCTAACTGATGCACTGAGTATCATTTCTTACACAACCATGTCAGAAGACATATCCTGGGGTTGTGGCAAAGACCTAATGCTGTTCCAGAAAAGTTAAAGTATTATTTTGCATCAAGCAAAGAAAACAACTAAGAGATTGCTGAAACCAACGAAACTGGGTTAAGAACTGTCCACCACATTATTAAAACCTGGAAAGATAGGGGTGACCTGTCATCTTCAAGGAGGAAATGTCATTCGAAAAACATCCTGAATAAGCATGATGTGAGATCACCTGAATGCTTTGTAAAATACGATCATTAAAAAAATGCAATAGTAAAACAGAATAGCAAAAATAACAGCATTTCCACATGTACAGTAAGATGCAAGGGAACTTAAGAGATTGGAACCAAACATCTGTGCAACCGTCAAAAGAATGTGTGAGGTTAATCAAAAACAACAGTCTACGGGTAACTGGGAAGCATAAAGAAATGACTGTGGAACATTGAAAAAGAGCTTGTGGTCTGATGGATTCAGATTTACCCTGGTCCAGAGTGATGGGTGCATCAGGAGAAGTAGAGAGGTGCTGAAGTATGAATTGTACCCAACTGTACAACCCTGTGGGGGCAGTGTTATGATCGCCCCAACAGGTTGCTTGTGTTGGTCAGGTCTAGGCTCATCAATGTTATTTGCACAAAGAACAAGATAGGTTAATGACCTGAATGAACTGAATTACCAGGATGGCATGGGTATATTCCGAGAGGGAGATGTGAATGATTGGTTCAGGGAGCACATGGGTTGGTCCTGAATTTAACCCAACTGAGAATCTTTGGTGCTGGAGGAGACTTTACACAGCAGTCCAACTCTTCCATAATCAACACAAAATCATTGGAGAGAAATGAATGTGACACGGAACTAAATGTTGTGACGTTGCATAAGCTTATCGAAACAATGCTTCCATCGCAATCAAAGCAAAAGTTGGTCCAATGAAATATTCGAGTGTGTGACTTATTCCTTTGGTTAAACAGTGTAGCACTGTACAGTATAATCTAGCTTGGATATTGCTCACTACTTAATGGTCTAGAGTATGAAAACAAGCTGCATAACAAAGCTAGTCAAACAGCTAGAAAGCTAAAATAAGCTGCAATAAGTGCAAATGGTTTTATACTTGAAATCTAACAGTGTAGCCTGAGTTTCCAAGTCACTGCAGAGGAAATGAATAAAAGACAACACAACCAGAGAGAAGCTTAGCACGGCAACAAGGCCAACATGGCATCTCGTTTGTCATCAATTCTGTCGCTTTTCTTACAAACAAGGTTTGTTGCTGCTCACTTTTCGTCAGCACACTACAAATGTGCGGTGTTATCCAAATACTAATTAAACACGACTGACTGAATGGTTTAATCCGTAACAAAAACAAGACACTGTTGTAAAGCGTGAATCAGACAGCTGATGCATCATTACACAGAGAACGCCACATCATTAACTGAGTCGATAAAATGTGTAACAAAACTAATTAAATACCAGACTCGCCAAATTTATCGACATCCCAGAGACACGAGGAATCAGCCGATGTGTCGCATTAATCGCCGTGTCCAAGAGGCTCACACGTACCTAGTTTTCCCCCCAGATGCAAGACGCAAACTGCAACAAGAAAGATGAACTTCCAGATGGCAGAAGAAATAACGAACAAACAGCAAACAGCGGCAGACGTCGATTCGGGAAACGGAGCAGATTTTGTTCTTTCTGAAAAAAATGTAACACCAACTATTTGAAGATGGAAATCAGTGACGGGTATGTGAGCAAGAAAGGCTGTGTGTATGTGTGTGCCTGTGTGTGTGGGTGTGTGTGTATGTGTATATGTGTGTGTGTGTGTGTGAAGGTAGAGGGTGCTAACAAACATTACACATTAAAAGAGATTAAGGTCCAAATCAGGCCTGGTGTTGCCATGGAGACATAGATCAAAGGTAATCATGTCTATGGAGTGATTTTCTCTCTGCGTGTCAATCTTTCTTTCTTATTTTTTTCTATAATACTTTATCTTTTTTTGACTTGTTTTCTTTTACAGATTTATTCTTTCTCTGTCTTAAATGATACTCCTTTAAACCACATTCAATTATGTTTTAAATATTTGTTTGATTAATTGATTAATTGATAATGGCTTGGACATGCAGTATATTTTAGTATTATTTTTATACTCTGTTAATTTGTTCATGTCCGTATACAGAGATTATCTCAGGAACCTTGGGTATGAAGTGGAAAATAATCGATAGAGGAGACCTTTTAAAAAATTAAGAGTATAAATTAAGATTTATACATGGTGTCAGCACTGCCACTATTCTTCCACAGCATGAAACAAGACAGCTGACTTCTTAGTCTTGGATTATACAGTACTACTCTAACTTTGGAAATAGTCAACGTCTTCTGTAGATTATATTTCCAACTTGTGGACTGAACCTGATCATATCCACAACTATGTACCACTGCACCAAGCATCGTCAATTGTAATTGTGTACCTACATGAACAATGTTTCAACTCTACAGCAATACAGCTGCAAAAGTCCCAGAAATGGGTATTTAGATTCACATGCTACAATATTGCTATCTGAATGAGTAATTAAAAAGAAATAACCATAAATATGTTCCATTATATAACAAAAACATTTGAAATAATCAAAACATTGTAAAATAATCATTAATCAAAGGCTTTTTAGGGAACAAAAAGGTTCCTCTTAAAGGCTTAAACCTTTAATAAACCTGTTGTTTGAGACATTTTGCATTTAAGGTTGGTTTTTAATTGTTATTATGTAATGTTGATTCTTTTCTTTAACTTTTTTTTTTTTTTCATTCTTACCTAGCTCTCTCACTCTTTTTGTGTCTCATTTCACAAAATTCTCATCACAATCCTTTACAGTGAGTCAAGTCATTTGACTCGACTCACCTATGAATCCACTCTTTGGCTTTCCCAAGTGATTTGTTACCAGTTTGTTCTAAATCAGGTATAAAAATGTCACTTTTTTTGCCTGTAAATTGAGTCACGTTTCAGCGCTATGTCTAATCGTGTTTAATTAACATATGCAGACACAACTCTGACAAGGAATCATGTACTGAAGATGAATAAATTTACACTAACAAATAAACAGCTCACAAGTTGGAAAAATTCGTTCCATAGATGGATTTTGAGTCAATTTTACAGCAACAGTAACATTAAAGACAAAAATGAAAAACAAAACAAATAACAATAATAAAATAAAATGTATTTTGATGAAGTCATCTCTTAAAGTTCCAAACTGTCGAGGCACGAGTGAACAAAACTTTACCGTTTCTTATTCTCGCTCTTTCTATCTCCCGCACTCAGACTATCTTACTCATTCTTTACATCTCCGTCCTTCTCATTCTCTCTCCGCAATTTCTCTTAATAGTTCTGCCCGGAAACATTGAAGTGATGTGATAGAATTATGGAAGCTTTAACTACTTCATTTTAAATGATCATAAAGAGAAAGTATCTGCTTAACAGCTAACAGGCTGACACACGAGCCTTACAATAACTGTTATAAAATAATAACTGCACTTCCATTATGCTATCAACGTATAGAAGTGTACTTACACACACCAGCCTAATAGAAAACGCGTGAGTTTTTTTTTTTTTTTTTCTACTGCTTTAATCTCATCAGTATATATTACAGAAAAGTTCAGCGGGAACATCTGGTCAACTTTAGGACTTGTTCTTTTCCTGTAGAGGAGTCAGTGTATATTTTTACCCTCAAATCCAAACACACACACAAACACAGAATATGCGGTACGGTCCCCAAACCCATTTTCGCTCCACACTCGCGTCCTTTCGGCTCAGCGGTAATGGAGCGGCACTTTATTTTGATAAAGACATCAACTTCAGACAGACTCAAACCCGTCAGCACTCATAACTGTGCACGGTTTCCCGGGAAGGCCAGGACAGGACCCTGAGGAGAAAACGCAATCACTTTAAGAGTGCTTGCTCACTCGCTTTTCTCTCTCTCCCTCCATCGTTCGTCTCAGGTGTGGCTCTGAGATCAAGAGTCTATACGACTAGTGAATATAGAACAGTCTACCAAAGAAACTTATAAGAAATAAACTACTCACTACAGCAATTTTCAGAGCAAACTTTAACTTTTCTTTTGAATGAAATTAACACAATATTAACACTCAGACTGTTTTTTTTGTTATATTTAATGCTGTCGAAACATCTACAAGACAACGCAGTTCCTCATTCAAATTATAGCAGTTAGAAACGGTTTATCCCCCAACAGCTCAATGTTTTTTACCTTTTGATGTTATAACGAGGAAAAGAAAACTATAAATTACAAACTACAACATAAAATCGTCTCATATTCTGTTGATGTTCTATAAATTTGTAACGAACATTAAATTCAATTGAAAAATCAACGAAATGCTACTGTAGAGAACTTAGAAAAAGTCAATAGAAATATACTTCTGTATAACTGATGGTGGTGTGTTAGGGCTCGGGCTTTCTGGATTTGAACCTGCGCCACATCAGTAAAGCGCCAAATTCTGGCTACTAATCCATCTGGGAACCTAGTAACTCCAGTCCCAATCCGCACCACTAAATAAGGATGGAATTTTCTTTGCAGGGTTCTCCACACTCTCCACCTGGTGCATTTGAAAATCAATTTCAACAGGAACGAAAGAACTAACTTACATTTACAGAATTTGGCAGACGCCCTTAACCAGAGTGACTTACATTTATCTCATTACTCACCCGAGCAGTTGAGGGTTAAAGGCCTTGCTCAAGGGCCCAACAGTGCAAGCGTGGTGCTACCAGGATTTAAAATTCTGACCTTCTGATCACTAGTGCAACCTCTTACGCATTGACCTAAAACCTGCATTAGAGAGCGAACAAACAAACGCCTGCAGGCTTTCTGCCAAAATCTACACAAGTCTATAGGCAGATCTCTCCAGTTACAAATGTTGAAGCCAAGACAATCTATTATACATAAAATAATGAGCGATGATTTTTAAATTATTAAGAAGAAAAAGATGAGCTCTTGTATAACTTGTGGATATTTTATAGAAATGCAGTGTAAAAATAAGAGAAATTTTAAAAACCGATGGGATTTTGCTAAGCAGGAAATATTCAATAGACAAAGTGAAAGTCCGATTGTACCTTCATGTCTCAGAGTCCAAATTCTGAACATCAAAATCAGAGCAAACGTTTTCTAAAGCTTTAATGTGAGTCTATAGAGTTCTAAGGAACAAAATAAAAATGGTATAGAACATGCATCATGAATTAAAGGTATTAATTTATTCATCTTCTATAACGCTTATCCTGCGCGCAGGGTCGCGCGGACCTGGAGGCTCTCCCAGAAGACACATGCCAGAAAACGGTCTAAAAGCCTTACAGTTGTTAATGTATATAAAAGCTTTGTATATCCAACATTAAATATTAATGTAAACTAATACATTTTATGTAGTTTTTGTATATTGGTGACTTTGCTGTGGTGTAAGAGTAAAACACTCTATGTATGCTATGCAAACTGTTAACTATCCTGAAGAACACCTCATACTGCATCCCTTTCACAACATTCTGGCTCAACAGCGGAGCCTTTTCTGCCGAATGCAGTTAGACTTTACAATAACTCTTCTGTACGAAAAGTTCTTCTGTACGAAGAGGGATCTCCATTCCATCTCTCCATTTTGTTGCAATGCACTGATATAATCATGTCCGTTCATTCGCTCTTATAATAATATTACAACTTGCTGGTGCACCTTATTGTATGTACAGTTACTTATGTTCCCATTTGTACATAGAAACAGTATAGTCTTAAATTTTATAATGTTTTTACCCCATTAACTGTGTAGTTTTTCAGATTCCCACCTGACTGCATTATTTATTTTTTTAATAACTTTTAATAACCCTTTTTTCATTGTAAGTTTTAATTTTAATCCAGCCTTAAGATTCTTCTTCACTTGTTGCTTGTAGGTTGTTTTCTAAACCATGAACTGTCTGCTGTAACATTACTATTTTCCCTTGGGATTAATAGTACTCATCTATCTATCTATCTATCTATCTATCTATCTATCTATCTATCTATCTATCTATCTATCTATCTATCTATCATGTTGAATTGGTAAGACTCGCCCATTCAAAATCTGTTTCACTGTTTATTTTCCCATAGCAACACATCCCGAGCGTTTCATTCCTCATACGTCTCCTGCTCATGCTGGACTCCTCGCTCACGGCTCTTCTTCTTGGGTCATTTTATTCGACTCATCTAAACAATGATTTGACTCTTTCAGCCCTCAAATGCCTCATCTTGCTCTGACAAATGAGTTTTCTGACAAGACAGAGAGCCAGACTTTGTACCAGTAAATGATGACATATATCTGATATTTCAACGTTTTATCTTTTCCTAGACAGAGAAATGACTGCAATTGACAGCGTCATAAATGCACAACACACACACACACGCACACACACAGACACAACACCAGCAACAACACCAGCTGCCAGGTCTTAGGTGACAGTTTTTTTTTCCCCCGTATTTCACCTCTAGTCTAAAGCACTGAATTACTAAACCCTCATCATTTTGCATTCTGGAAGCAGGTGTGAGAGTGAACATTGTGATTTATAGCATATGGTGTAAAGACACCTTCTGAAAATACTCCTTAACTTTGGGTTAATGAAGCTGATAGAATAATTAGCAAGCAATAAATGAATATCTTTACACTTCTCTGTGCCATTTGTACATAAATATCCTAAACAACAGATGCTTAGTTATTTATTATTTATTTGGTTGTAAAGAATTGGATGAAATATTAACACTTAATATACTTACCATTATTAATATATATTTTTTTCATATACGTGTCTCAAATAACACACACTTAGTGGTCTGTACTGGCTATATGAATATTTTCAAAATGGCCACACTAATTGAGAACGCAACCAGATGGAAATTAGATTAGAGAAAATGAAAATGTCCCAACAACTCGCTCAGGCTGCTAAATCGTCTTATTTTAGGATTTCAAACAAATAATAGGTGCTAAGTCTTGATACCAGAGTGCTGTTGAGTTCTAGATGCTGATTGGTCGGAAGCCATTTATTAATTTTCTATGGAAGCAGGTCTGAAAGTAATGCAGCTACGAATGTCATAACAGGCTTATATAAAAAAATTAATAAAGATATGAATTGCCTGTTTAATTATTATTAACTTTTTAGCATAAAGCATCTTTGATTTTGGGTGCATTTGTACTTGAACACTCCGTATCATGCCTGGGCGCAGATCAGTGTACCATTTTTAAAAAGAGTTTACATGAAAGTGTCTTCTCGAGCGTGGCACAGCATACCCGGGCATGGCTCTAATCGAATATGAAACTAGCAACTAGGCTCATACACCTGTACGAGTGTACTCGCACAAGTGTACTCGGGTACAGACAACAATAGTAATGTGAAGGGAGGGAAGGAAGCAATCGTTCTTGGGCATGGGATGAATTAATCTTTCCTATTGTAAGGGTTTATTTATTATACTTCTGGAAGGAGTCTCCAATGTCAGCACATGGTACCGTAACAGAATAATGTAATGATTATGTTATTTATCTTATTAGTTTTAAAAGAAAGAAAAGAAAGAGAATCTGGCAAAGCGGACAATTTTTAGCTACAAACAGATTGCTACATATGATACAAGAATTTATATAAACTAAAAAAATATATAAAGCATGTAAATCAGCTTTATCACACCAAGTGTGTTCTTTGCTAAACTTAGGCTCATTGTCCTGTCATCGTTACAATTGTTAATGTCTGATTTTTGTTATATATTTTGTTATAACTTATTTTTCTTTTTCATGTACTTCAAGCGTGAAAGCATGCTCAGACTACAGGTTTTAATTTATCAATAAACTAAAGTTCACTAAGTGTAAATTATCGACTCACAGCTAAGTATAACCGGTGCACATCGTGCACATAAGGTGCTGTGAAATAAAAATTAATTACAAGTCTATCCTTAGCTTTAACACCTACACCACATTGTACATGGCTATGTTGAATAATGTCCAGCATTTGGTGTAGCAAGTGTTTTTTTCCTTTTTTTCGTGTGTGTGTGTGGTATAATGCAGTGTGGACCTGGGGTGTGCCATATGGCAAGCAGGAGATTCTGGATGCGATCTGACCTACATGTCTCTTTGAGATATTAGCCTTGTATCCATCTTCTCCTTTTGTCATGGAGCGTATCCATCTCAAGTGAACGCTTCATCACAGTGCTTTCCTCCCCCGAGGGAATGTGCGAATGACCTGCGATGATTCCAGTGCGCCGTTTTTTAAAGAAGATAAATTAGAAATATACTCACACTAATAAGTTATGATTTCCTGCCTTTGGTCAGCTGTATCAACCAGAATAATGTAACAAGAATCAGTGTAAAACCTGGTAGGAAAAAAAAAACAGGACAAACTTCATCTAAACACATATCTAGATGTACACTGGACTAATAATAAAAATAATAATAATAATAATAATAATAATAATAATAATAAATAAATTAATTAATTTAAAAAAATGATGTCATTGCTAGTGCAGCTCACCTAACCCAAAATTAGTTGCAATTTCATAAAATTCAGCCTTTGGTTGAACTAGCATTAACGATTCAGTATGACTAGCATAAAAAAAAAACTTAGCATAAAAGCTGGCGCTTTACTTGCACATACACTAGACTATTATTAAATGCTATTGCCATATAGTGTTGAAACATCTGTAACTGGTTGACTAGCACAGCTATTTAAATATAACTAACAAATGTACAAAGTACAGTAGCATACCGGTAAACTAGCATAAACTCCATGGCTAACCAATAAATAAATGGACAAAGTTGTATTAGTAATCAGAAAATAAGTGACAGACTACAAATTATATGGAATCACTGAAGAAGCATAGCTAGCATAATAATAAAAGTAAAAAGAAACTAGCATTAGTAATCTGAAAGATATTACCAGGAGTAGTGTGGCTAGTATATACTGTATACTGTAAGCTAAACCTTTCTGTATTCCTTTTTTTTTTACCTTCTTACTATTTTTAATTGTAAATCCTACTGTAGCATGTCTAGCATAAAAAAACTGCTGTGTCTGCCAGTATACCATAGCTACTGTAGCATTAAAAACTCTGGGCGAACTAACATAACTTCTACATGTAGCATGAATACCTTGAATATTCCAATAAAAGAGGAGCTTTAAATAGGACCTGCAGTATCACAATAGCGCAGATTGGCTACTAAATTAATAAACCTACTGTAATACATAAACAAAGCTATACAAAAAAATAGGTGAGTTACTACTGAGTCCCAGAGCTTCTAAAGACATAATAACCATCTGTCAGACTAGCATCATTGATGGATTACCAGTGCTAACTTAGACATGATAACAAATCAGTAAGCCAATTACACATTCTTCAGCTATAAATCACACTCTGGCTAAAAAGGGACAAATGAGACTTTTAGCACGCCTGCTTTTCCAAGACATCATGTGGGAGGTCTGTTTATGTGTGTACACACGTGTGTGTGTGTGTGTGTGTGTTCACTTGCTGACCTTTGACCTAGAGACCAAAGCTGTCCCTGTGTTCAGGTTTTACCCTTTGCCTGTTCACCAGGTGTTTCTCGCATTTCTCATTACACTGATCTGGCATGCAAGCTAAAGCTAATGATGTGGGTTAGCAACAATAGCATGATTAATATTGAGATGTTAGCATAGGGCTCATGGGGCATGAGAAGGTCATGTAGTTGATTAATACCTCCCTGAATTCTTTACATTTAAGCACCTCTAGAACTCAGAGGTTGGTGGAAACTTTATTCAACATCCACAGATCAGAAGGCCACACATTATTCTCACTCTAGTAGAAGATGAATAAGACTTTACATATACATTACACTATTGCTACAGTAAATGTCTTTTTTTTGCATATTCCAGCTTTTTAGGATGCTGGGCACAGAGCACAGAGTCAGCACATGATACGATGCCCCTTTGATTGGGGCTCATGACTGTGATAGAGCTTAGATCCCAGAACTTTCCATTCAGTAACTGCTTAACCACTTCTACCTGTTAAATGATTGCTTTGCCAAAGGGTACCATCTTACTACTAGGCTTGGAGTCTATCCAAAGGCACATGGCAGGGTATACCCTGGACTAGGTACCAACCCATTACAGGCACAAGCATACTCAATTGAACATCCTATTGTGCAGTTTTGGCAAATTTCAATGAGTCTACATGTCTTTAAATTGTAGAAGGAATCCAGAGGTAACCCACCAAGCACAGGGAGAACATGCAAAATCCACACACAGACCAGATGCATGATTTAAACCCTCGAAGATTAGCCCTGCAGACACTAGGCAATTAAGCTACCTTGCCACCCTGTTGCCCATCCAAGTTTGTATAAATGTCAGGCTATTCTCAGATTATCAACCTCCAGTACCTTTGAGAAAGTACCCTTCCTCCAACAGTGAGCATGGCTGGAGCAAGCCCACCCCATGGGCAGAGTACTGATCCCATTGCCTTTTAATGCTGGGATCCCAGCCACTGCTCCTGCCATGGTATGGAGATGATGATCATATCCCTGTAATCATCAGCTAGAATAAATGAAGTGTACAGAAAACATCTGTCTCTGCCTCTGAAGTATGTAGGAGCTTTATTTACTCTGATCTGAATTTCCTCCTTAGTCTTTCTCGTCTTCCTCTTCTCCTCTGTTCTTTCATTCTCTTTATCTGTCCAGGTGATGAGGCCTCTGGTACAATGAATGAAATAACCTGTAGTGTAATCCCAGCTCCTGAGCCCTAACAAAATCCAAGGAGCGAGTGTGTGTGTGTGGGTATAAAAAAGTGACAAAGAACAATACCTTACCATTGGAAAAATGACAAAATAGGGATTTCAAGGCTGCAATTGGAGCCAGACACACACACACACACACACACACACACACACACACACACACACACACACACAATATGTACAACATGTGCCAACAATGTCTGTTTGAACAGGTAATCAAGATTTCTGCAAACTATCAGTTTACATGAAGCTGCTTCATATTTTTTTCAGGGTTATCCTTAAATGTAATTACAGAAGGTTCCATAAATACTGGAATCTTTTAAAGAGAAATTAAAACAAAGAACCAAACAGTATCACACAGTGCTGTAATTTTCCATAGACTGTACACAATCTGAGAAGTTATGCACTTTCCCTTTAAAGCAAAATCATTCTTATGTGAACATAAAACTTTTAATACTGGATTAAGGGAAGTGAACACTTCAAGTGCCTTTTGATGCTAGAAGAAACGACATGATGGAAATTCTTACCCACTGCACCCTGGATAGATGGTCTGGCTGCCAAACAGAGATCTCCAACGTGAACTCAGGAGGTCCCTGTTTTGTAGGTTTGTTAAAACAAATGAAGACAATGGCTTACAGAATACAACCACGGTACAAGAAGAAGAACGAACACTTGCCCAGCTCAAATCTGGTCTGTCTCCACCCACACACAAGCTGAACCACCTCCCACTTTAGAGATCAAGAGTGGAAATTTACTCGTCTTGATGCCGACTACCTCACCTTAACATTGATGTACAGGTAACATCACATCTTCCCTGGTGGCCTGAGACAGATAGGAAGAAACTCAAGGAACATTCATGCAGCTTCATCAAGGACTTTTCACAAATCTTTGATACCAAGCAGGACATCCACACTTTTCTTTCTTTCTTTCTTTCTTTCTTTCTTTCTTTCTTTTATTCTTCCTTTTTTTATGACTTAAGCAGCCAAGCCTTTTCAATATTTTTTGTTAGCTCTGTGTGTGCATGTGTATGTGTGTGTATCTAACTACCTCTTCATGTTACAGTGTGATGTTCTCCACAGGCGTGGTGATGAATTACAGTCCCGTCCTTGGCGCACTCAGTAAAATAAAAGTGCATTAGAGTTTAAGAGTTTAGAGAGCTGCTGCTGAGAGAAACACGGCTCTGGACACTTCATCTCTGTTTGTCTGGAATTTCAGAGAGGTGAGAAATATCGATTAAACCTGTGCATAGCGTTGATTGTTTTACACACACACACACACACACACACACACACACACAAATACTCATGTACACACACCACAAACGTTTGAGATTTTTGCACTCTCAGAAATTCTTTTCCAAAACAGATCTCACAGAGCAGTAATGGAGTGAATAGGATAAAAAAAATTAAGGATGAAATGTTTCTTTAAAAAAATACACTTAAACCATATGTTTTTAATTAACAGAAAGCAACAGAAAGAGAGACACACATTAAACGAGAGGCAGAAAGAGAAAAGACTAAGGTAGAAAGAAGATATAAAGAAGAAAGAAAGAAAGAAAGCATATCAGACAACGAGGGGGAGACTGTCAATTAGAAATAACAGGAGAGAGAGAGAGAGAGAGAGAGAGAGAGAAATAAAACAATGAAAGACGCACAGGCAGACATGGACAGTGAAAAAGAGACAGAGAGATAAAAGAAAGATAGAAAGAGTTTGACAGAAAGAGCCAGATGGGTAGAGAAACATGGAGGAAGACAGACAGACAGGTAAAGAAAGAAAGAGAGAGAGAGAGAGAGAGAGAGAGAGAGTGACGTATTATCTGTATAACAAGCACTAAATGAAAGCTGACAGTTTATAGTAGACTTAATTTACTAATCTGTCAGTGCATATGGTTCAGAAATGTTTTTCACATTCATATTACAGAGGCTGCTTAATTATGTTCAAAAACGTGTACGAGCAGGCGTCGGGGAATCGGTTTTACATCAGAAACAGCCGAATACGTCTGGCTGTATGTTCAGGGACAGACATTCTGAGCATGCAGTTGTTCCTCTGGTTTAGAATCCGTTTGGAGCACAATGTGTGTTGGGCCCCAGTGAATAACACAAGGCCTGTGTGTCAGGCTAATTAAAGAGGTGTGGCCTCAGGTCTTCCGTCACAGCGACAGAGGTGTGGCTTCTGAACCTCAGTCAAAGTAAAAGAGGCCTGAAGAGGCGTGGCCTGTCTACCTCCCATGTAGAATCTACCTCATATGTAAAAGGGGCGTGGCCTGTGTACCAATGTATAAAGAAAAGAGGTGTGGCCTGTGTACCAATGTATAAAGAAAAAGAGGCGTGGCCTATGTACCTGTGTAGGTGAAAGAGGCATGACCTGTTTACCTTAGGGTCGTAGGAGGATTGGAGCCTATACCCAAGACTAGGGCACAAGGCAGTGTACACCCTCGACAGGGTGCCAATCCATCGCCGGGCACACACACATACTCACTCACACACTATGGGCACTATGGATGAAACCCACCAAGCACACGGAGAACATGCAAACTCCATGCACGCCAAGACGGGAATCGAACCTGGACAGGAATCAAACCCAGACCCTGGAGGTTCAAGGCGACAGTGCTAACCACTACACCATCGTGCCATCTGGTCTGTGCACCTATTAATATTAGGGAAGTAAACAAATCCTTGACCCTTAAATATCTGCGTTGACTCTCTGTAGCGGTAGATTTTCTTCATATCAGGTCTCTCTCTCTCTCTCAAAGCCCTGACTTTAGCACAGCTCTAATATAGATTAGTTCAGAAATTCATTATCCCTCCATTATCTTGCACCAAGAGCCATGCTGTAATGAGTCCCCTGAGAAACGGAGCACAAGAGGAAGAGCTGGAGAGAGAAAGAAATCCTCGCAGAGCCTCCGAGACAAAACGACAAGAGATAGAGCGAGACAGAGAGAGAGGCAGGGAAGGGAGGGATGAAGGGAGGGATGGAGGGAGGGAGAGGTGGGAGGGACGTGAATGATAGTCCAAGAACAGCAGGAGATGTCGCAGAGGCAGAAAACATCTGTCTCTGCCTCTCAAATATGTAGGAGCGCTATTTACTCTGATCTGAATTTCCTCCTTAGTCTTTCTCCTCTTCCCTTTCTCCTCTGCTTTACTTCTCTTTATTCGTCCAGGTGATAAGGCCTCTGGCACAGGGAATGAAATAACCTGTAGTGTAATCAAAGCATGTGTGCAGTTGTGTGTGCGTGTGTGTGTGTGTGTGTGTACAACAGCGACAAAAACAGGAACTCACACTATTGCAAAAGCAGCAAAAAATAGGCATTTTAATACACACACACACACACCTACACACGCACACACACACACACACACACACATAAAGTAACCAAAATTTTTGCACAAACTAATTTTTCTCAGGTTTGTCCTTAAATATAAATAAACAAAGTTCCATAAATATTGGCACCTTTAAAGAGAATTTGCAACAAAGATTTTTTTAATATTCTCCTTCACTTATAGGATGGGCAATACTAAGATGGATTATGTAGTAACAATGAAATGTGCTTTAGTCGGGGAATAAGGTATAAGGAATAAGGAATAAAACATTTGTGCTATGTTGTAATAGGAAAATAATCAACACTAGGGATGGTGTGATGAAGTGTGTGCTTATTTTCCTCCTTGTGTCAAAAAGTGTTTGATTCCTTTCCTACCAGAGCAATGTGCCAAGAGTTTTTTAATTGTTAAGTGCTTTGACTTTAAAACTGATACTGGAGGCTCCTTCCATAAATGTCAAATAAATCTCTCATTACAGATCACTTTACAGATCACTCTAACGATGACACATTTTTATCCATATACACGATCCGCATTCACTTTACTAATTCAACACCTTCTGTCTCTTAAAAAATTGAGAATTCAGCAGCGCTGTGGTGTAAATTATGATGCTAAACACGGTCTGAACTTCACAAATCACAAATGTCTCCAGAGGTATAACTGTATCGTATGACCCAGAAGCTCCGGATCTTCTAAATGAGGAAGAGCTTGAATCCTGACAGCCTGTTTCACACACTGTACACTTCCTTCTGCCTCTGTCGCTCCCCATTTTTATCTCCTCTCCTTTAAACATTCCTTTCTATTATCTGCCTGGCGCTCGCTTAAATGTTCATTTGACAGCGTGTGTCTGTGAGGCCGAATTAGCATAACCTCCGTCTCTCTGGGTGATCTTTGGCTTCGCGGGCTCCATTTTCATATCTGGCGAAGACGTTCCGCTCTGCAGACTAAAAAACCTCGCCTCGCTAAATTAGAAGCAGACAGGAGCGAGATGTCGGACGAGCGGCTCAACGAGGGTCACGCTATGAAAGTTTGAGTTCCTAATCAGTCCGGAGCACCGCGTACAATTAGAGAGAATCGTGACGAAGCATGGCTTTACAGCTCGCATCAGGGGAAGACGGAGAACAGATATCACTGTGAGCTTCTCTCTAATGATGCGCATTATGATACAGCGTTCAGAGCTGCCACGCTGATGAGGCCTGCTGCGGCTCAAGACAACCAGAGCTCACGCGGCACTCAGAGAGTTTCTAATCAACAGCGAGAGAGCAGGATGAAGTTGGAGGAAAAAGTTCTGACCACTGACTCCACCCATTTTGATATCATTTTATCTGAGTTGGGATTTTCTAAGTTCTCAATTTAAAGTCCACATCATGAACTTTTTCTGAGAGCACATGTAATTATTCTGAACTGACTCTACTTGAAATTGTATGATGTTCTTATGATTCCAAAGTGATCACTATGATTCTGCTACAAACCATGCCTACAAACTGTCCTTAAACTTACACCATTTACCAATGAAATTACCAACTACAACAACAACGTTTCATAAACCTCTGACTACCGGAGCTCTGGACCTGCTTTAATACCTGTCCCAGTGCTGAGTTGTGCAAATGAAATAGTATGATCTAATGAGTTGAGATCAGGTGTGACTGATGTGAGTCGTATGGAATATCAAATTTCTATGCCTTGGGTAGCTTTCACTGTATGTTTTGGGTCATTATTTATCTGTAATATGTGGAAAAGTGGTGTATCAGCTTTACAGCATTTGGCTAAATCTGAGCAGAGTGTATGGCTTTATACACTTTAGAACTCATCCTGTTACTTTTATCAGCAGTCAAGGTCATCATTATACATGCTGTTGTGAAGTATCTGTATTGACTTCATAGACTTTGACAACCTGCCTCTTCAAGAGCATGCCTGACATGGCTAGATCTTGTGAATGGTTCTTCTTTACCATGGTCAGAAATCTGCAGTCATCAAATTTAGTTGTCTTCCAGGGCTTTTTTCTGTTGCTGAGCTTGCCAGTTAATTCCTTCCTTTTAAGAATGTTCCAAACTGTTTTATTGGCCACTCCCAATGTAGCTCACTGATGGCTTTATTTTGTTACTTCAGTATAATGCAAATGTAACAATCAAAACCACCTCCAGACCTTTATCTGCTTGATTATTGTTGGATTAATAAGGGAACAGACCTCACCTGAATATACAACTGCTTATTATCTATTTGTTCCATTATTTATGAGCCCCTAAAATAGGTATACGTGTATGAATATGGGAAAATGGTAGCATAGTGCAAGCATTTTGTTTAATCGGCTTTGGGTTTATCTGAACCACAACACGCTGTACCAAACTCTGACAAACTTCCAGATGATCTTTCTCCATGTTTGGGAAAAACCCATAAGGGATGGAAAATAATTAACAAGGTAGTGATGTAATGAATTAAGGTTCCAGTTACCATTCCAAAGGTTTATTATTTAGGAATATTTGTTCAAGTTTATTGTTAAATAAACTTTTCTTTAATGCCATGAAACGTCCACAAAAACTAGGTCAGTTCCACTTGGTGCTATAAACAGAAGGCACAAAAAATGTATATGCTTACTCCATTTTGCTGAAGATAAGCTTTGCTTCTTTATTTACAAAATGCAGACACTGACGACTCCTTTAACAAATGCTAATTTAACATTCACTTCTAAGAATATTATCGATTACAGACATACGTCCATACATATAGATATCTGCTGTTGTTGCTGTTTAGTTAACGGAATTCAATCTTTTTCTCCTAATTTAAAATTGAGAAGCAGTTCTTTGCAAAAAGACGTGATTTGATAGTCAGCTCAAAGTGTGACACCTCTAGCTATGAGTCATGTGAAGCCTTATAGATCGGAACCGATGAGACTGTTTTTCTAAGCCTGAGGTAATATTTGTAGTGCATTATGTGCCTCTGCTATTGTTGCATTAATTTCAGAATTATGGACCAAAGTTAGCGAAATCAACAGCGCCTAAAAGGCTTGACTTCGTGAGAGCGCCATTAAAGGCCACTAATTGGCAGAGAAATAAATGGCACTTGGAATTCGTTTCCTGTTTACTGGCAATCTGTTAACAATGACATTTAAAATAGCAGGCATGAACAAGCTCATTTGCATACCGAATTGCACCTTTACTTGCTTCACCGCTAAGCAGATTCGGGTTATGGAGACAGAAATCATGTTTAGTGCCAGCCGAAAGGAAAATTCGATCCAGAAGAATCAGGTTTACTGAGCTGGGTGACAAAGAGGCAGATTTGTAGCATAAAGGTCTTTTAGAAGGCTGGAGGCATGAGAAGAAGAAAAAACACACACACACAACAAATCTGTATGTCTCCTTGAAAAGAAAATACTTTAAAATGAACTTGGATTCAAGGTTAGTTAACTTATCAATGGAAGTATTTGCCACAAAGGACAGCTCTCGGCGGCGTTAAAAAAGGTTTATGGCTTTGAAATAAAGATTGAATCTGGTGTGTACTGTAGGTGGCTGTTGACCAACAAGGTGAAAAAAATATTTCATTTCAAATTTGTTATTTTGTTCATGACACTCGCCATGAAAACCAACAAACAAAAAAAAACATAAATAAATAAATAAAAATAACATAATGGTTCGTATTTTCATTTAAAATACTGTGACTCGAAGCCCTTTCGTAAGAACAGAGTACTGCGGTACGTCCCAACCCACTGAGTTCATTACAGCTCATTACCAAGGATGTGAACGCTGCCAACATGCCTGCTCGCTACTGATGGCAAGGATTTACATATAATAATGTGGACGTAAATGCAATCTCTGCTTTAATGATTAATTTCAGCTTTTCAGCCCTAATCAATCACATTAGTCTGGAAGGAAAATTGTTTACCACGGTAGATGGATATGCAGAGATCGGGCCGGCTCTAACATCATTGTGTCATGGCAAGAGTTATTATACTGTAAGTACAGCAAATGTAGTCTTTATGCATGGACTACTCCATAAACTCCAAGGAAGGAAGCATAAGGAAGCATGCACCTCCTTTCTCACAATCCTGCAAGTCCAGGGGTCACTTGCAGACTGCATCAAAACTGCACCAAAAAGAGAAGTTCACCAAAGTGGGTTTAGGAAACATGAAGTTTAAGGTCTTAACATTGGCACAGTGGTTAGCACAGTGGCCTCGCACTTCAGGGGACGGGGTTTGATTCCTCACTATAGTCTGTGCTCATGGTGTTTGAATGATGGGTTTCCTCCAGGTACTTTTGTTTTTCCTTCCATGTTGGCTGTTTGTTTACTATGCTATACTGTGTGAACACTTGTTCCATGCCTTGGGTTGGCGCACCTTCCAGGGTGCCCTAAATAACTGAACTTCTGCAGTCTTACACTTCGAGTAGGACGCAGAGATCTTTGGATCAAGATTGGCTGATGATCCCAATCTCCAGCGACAGGTAACTGAATGTTTGGACACTGTGAACATTTGTAAAGAGCAGCTGAATCACACAGCTGCAATGTTTAATTAGTAGTTTGTTTTTTTTATATTAATTGTATGTTTATGTATGTTTATTATCTTTGCAGTTTACTCATTTTGGAAATGGCTTGGTGCATGTGTTCTTCAGAAGGGCCATACAGATAAAACCTACTTACTTATTATAAATTAGAGCAAAATTCACAAAATGTATGTGGTTATCCTTTATAACTTATCCAGCATTCTTTTAAACTTTATTGTTGTAAAGAGAAGAGATTAATTTGTATAACACTGAATGTTGATTAAGCATTAATACTGTACACTTTACCTACGGAGCATGACAGTTTGGCCTAGCCTACCTTAAACGTGCTCCGAACACTTAGCCTGCAGTCGTGAGAAATTATCTAGCGCAAAGCCTATCTTATAATAAAGTGCTGAATACCTGATGTAAATTTATTTAATGAATGGTTACATGGGGAATCACTGTTGACCTACACAGCTGGCTATGATTAAAGCATTGAACTACAATTAATTGCTGGATGACAGGGATGTGACATACCGCGTCATCAATTTCTCAGACAATATCGCTTGTGCAGCATTTAGCAAGAGAGAGTATCACAATGCATACCGCTAGACGGGGAAAGGACCAGAATTCTAATTGGAAAAGTATGGTTTCTACTGAATATGTCTTGCTTTTGCACCATCGCAACATCAGAAATTCGCAAGTCAAACCATCATAATTCAGGGACCTTTTGACACAAGGCTTCTTTACAGATTAAACCAGGAGCTTAAAGTTCATGCATGATCTCTGATGTCCAGAAATAAGCACAGACCTCAAGTACGATGAAAGAGAGTGTATAATGTACAATCTACATTAAAGTGGTCTTTGAATAAAATCAAAATAAAATGGTGATTTTTTTTTCAATGCCTGTCTCCAGCATAATTTGTTTGCTCTTTTTCCCATTACAACTTGAACAACACACCTGGATTGGGACCAAAGTTTCCTACAACAGGCTCCAGGCTTCTTGGGACCCTGTACGGGATACGCAATATAAAATATGAATAAATGAACACTAGAGATACTGGAGACTCCTTCCATGAATGCTAAAAAACTGTTTTTACATTTTTGTAATTCTGGTATACTTTCTTATTATTTTGTCTCTTTTTGTCTTACTTACAGTACACAAACCAGACATTAATATACAGGAAGCATTAAAACCATCTGGATTCGGGGTAAACTGTATCTGGCCCCTTGGGACGTGACTCCGCAGGACCACTGGGGGCAAGCTGTGGTTTCTGGTATCAGGATGTTTGCAGCAGATCGTTTAGCTGTCGTGGGTTGCAAGGTGGTGCCTGTGGGGTGTCCGGTGCATTCCATGGGCACTTAGTCAGATTGGGACCTTGGTTTGGAGGCCAGGTTGGTTGCCTTGGGCTCTTTGCCTGCTCGGCCTCTCGACTGGCGGGCTGTGGTGCGGTGTGTGCTCTGGTGTCTTTCTATCATGTCTAGCAGTGACTTTTGTCAATGGCCAAAAGGCTGTTTGTCTCTGCAGGCATTGGTGAGCCACAGGGGTGACCATGATCTTGTTACCAGTTTACTGGTGATTACTGTCTAAAAAGAGAAATCAATATAAAGTCGCTTTCGGGAGTCATGTGTACTGAAATCAATCTGTCACATTTACACATCTTGCTTTTTATCCTTTTATTTTTTAGCAGGCTTACCATTTACATCTGCGGGAAAGAAGCCGGAGTTATTTGTAGAAAGCTGAACTGAACGGTAGAAAGAGTCGTTAAAGCTGTGTGGTAATTGGATGTGTAGCTGGAGGTTGTGCGAGAAACACAACACCTGAGCCGGAATGAGATGTAATGACCTTTATTAGAATCACGGAGCCTCTAATGAAGGCTCTTGTTAAATTAAGCCTCCCTGTTGTTAATAGAGTTGTTCTCAGAGCCTTTAATTTTGTGTCAGTCTCCTCCTATGCTACCTGAAGGTTAATAATGTATATATATAACGGCTGGATTTAGAGAGCGTGTGATTTTACACTTCTTGCAGCCTGGAGTGTGTGCATGCTGGTGACTTGGTTTCTTCATTTCTCTTCATTTATTTAAAGAAATTTAGCAAGATGTAACCTTTGCATTTCTTAAAAGAGAGATTGCGTATGTTTTAGGCGTGAGAAAATGTGTGATGTGACTTACAGTAGGAGTAAACATTTCTTGGTGGTTACATGTGAAAAAGGAAAGTGAAATCATGCGAATAGTAATTAAAAATTTAAAAAATTAAACGAGAAGAAATGTGTAAATCACAACATGTTAAGTGAAACTGATTTAACCTCAAGTTTCTTTGGCCTCAGGGTTCCAGGAAGCTTTCGAGGGCTCAAACTCAAATATCTGCTAAATACTGTATAAAAGCAGGAGGCGTGTACTGTAGGTGCGGGTGAGAGTAAAGGACTTGTGTTATAAGAATCTAATCAACAACAAGCTGAAGTGATGAAGGAGAAGTATTCTTTTAATTAAAAAAAGAAAAGGTTAAAAAAGGACTGAAAGGGGTCGAGGAGGAAAGAAACAGAGAGGTGAGGTGAATAAAAGAGAAAAAGAAGAGAAGACAATAGAAAAGAAGAGGTAAGAGAAAACTACAGGGGAAACAAGAAAAACAAAAAAAAGCAAAAATAAGGAAAGAGTAGTGAAAAAGTGAAGAAGGAAAAAAAGGATGACAAGAGGGAAGTAAAAAAAAAGAAAAGAGCATTGGAGGAGCAAATGGTGGAACATTAAAGAGTAGTAGAAAATGAAAAGAACTGAAGAAATGAAGACTGAAGAATGAAGAGAAGCGAAAAGAAAGAAGGAAAAAACAGGAGAACAAATAGGAGAAAATGAGGAAACAGAACAAAGCAAAGTCCAAATAAAGGATAAGAAAATGAAGGGATGTGCAGGGTGGAGACAAAAGAAATGAGGGAAGAATTACAGACAGAGAGGTGGAAAAATAAGAGAAAATGAATAGATGAAAAGGTAAATTTGTGTTTTTTATTTATATTTGTTTCTAACTACATTTGGTAGCAGTTTTATGTCTTTCTCTGTACCTGTACCTCACCTCTCTCTCTCTCTCTCTCTCTCTCTCTCTCACGTAGTAAAACACTTCCAACCAAAAATACCTTTTTTTTTTTTTTTCAAAAAGCCATAAACCATCTCAAGAATCCAAAGAGAAACCAATGAAAACCCATAAACCCATGACAACGCTTTTTTATTATTCTTTTTACCTTTTTATTTCAGAATGTAGTTCCTGTTCTACTTGAAGCTCTATCTAATAGTAATGTAGTTCTAGGGTTCTACACAGGACCATTGTGAGACACTACATGTTTGAAGGCAGGGCTGGACTGGGACCAAAAAACATCCCTGGCATTTTTGTCCATAGCGGCCCACCATGATTATTTAAACAATATGCTGAGGCTATAGGATGTATGCGCTTACTGTTTTGTTTCAAACATTAAACCACAGTAACCTGCATGGAAGCGAATAACCTTGGTAAAAAAAAATTCCACACATAAAATGATTTTCGCACATTTTGCTGCTTCCACTTGTAGGCTTTTGCGTCTTTTCTCCCGCAGCTTCTCTGCACCCCCCTTGCTCTTTTCTCTCTTTTTCTGGTTTATCCATTGTTATAGACGGACTCATCTCAAACTCTGGTCGAACTCTAAATAGCAGATTTTGTCAAGGGGAGATGAGGGCGAGCCAGGGAGAAGGCAGGGCGTGGCCTGGGATTTCATTGGACTTGCTCATTGTCCTTTAAGACAGTCAACCAATGGGCCGCGATCCGTGTCTCAGATACTCTACCGTTGCGGTAATAAATAAATTGCCCTATGGTCAGTCCAGGCCTGTTTGAAGGAAACACAAAAGTCTTAGACGCTTTGAATAAAACAAGCTGCAGTTGTTCAAGAATGTTCTACCTTGCTCTTAGAGAAAAGTTTTCTTATTCTTTGGCCAGAATGGAAGTGTATAAGTACCTCTACCCAGCAGTCCCCCTAACGCTGGATGAGCATTCTAATGTGTGTGTAATAACGTGGCGATGACGTTTGCTGCCGGGACTGCGCTGTTTTTGAAAGTTAGAATGACCTTGCTAAAATGATGCTGATTAACATCCATTTGCACAATGTCCCGGGACATTCGTGTTTCCTAAAGTTTCTAACAAGGCTTATAATCCCGGTTGGATATTGTGATGAACACATTATTAGATGTGTATGTTTACTAGCATCAACAGCACGCCCCCTAGTGGTAGTTCCAGTAGTAATCACGTAATGTTCTCACCATCACCATGTAGTGAACTTTCAAAAACAGTGCAATACCAACGTTTTCCCAGCGTCTGCATCATTGCCAAATTAACATCACCACAATGTTTTTTTTTTTAAACTAAAAAAATAAAAATAAAAAAATAAATAAAAAAAGCTGGGCTGTGAGACAGAGAAGGTTGAAAAGAGAGGCACGGTCTGAGGTTTGTGTCTCATAAAGGTACAGCATTAAACATTACAGAACCTGAACATATGAGCATTCTGTGTTTATAATGTGAGGACATATGGAGCAAGCTAATGAAACACACACACACACACACACACACACACACACACTGGCCTCATCTCTCTGTGGCTTACACACTTGATAATTGTAGCTGTACAAAATGCATGTATGTGTGTATGTGTGTGTGTGTGTGTGTGTGTGTGTGTGCGTGTGTGTGTAGCACTCGCTCCCAGTCGGCCATGAATGCTATAATAAGAGCATTAGAAGCCGTGTTTATTCCTCTTGCATTATTCATGGGGCGAGCTTTACTCCTGCAGGGGGGCTTTTAGCCGGGGTAAAAAACGCAGAACATGTTATAGAAATGCAGCGTGTTAATGTGCAGCGCAGAAAGCGGCGTGTTAACAGCACGCTGAAAATAATCACAAGGTGCATGCACAGAGAAAATGAGAAAGAGAGTGAACGAGAGAGTGAAGAAGTTAGATGGAACAGTGTAATAATGTAGTGATAGAAAATAAAAATAATATTTTTTAAATAATAGAAAATAAAACACAAAAGTACTAATAATGGAACTAAGTACTGGGCAGTCAGGTGGGTGAGGCTCTGTAATGCTGATTGCAGGGTCATGGGTTCGAGTCCCAGCCACAACGATCGGGTCACCACTGCCGGATCCTTGGACAAAACCATCAACTGTCTCAGGTCTCAGACCTCTACCAGTCCCGAGCCCGGTTAGACGAGAAGGGCATTAAGCATAAAACCTGTGCCAGGTCTTGAGGGTCAAATGATCTTATGTGGCGCCCCCTAGGATAAAAAGTAAAAAGCCTGAGAACAAAAGAGACACAAAAAGAAGTAAAGACAAAGAAGAAAGGGTGGAGGGAAAGAGAAAGGATATATAGATATATATATATATATCAGTTTGCACGTCACATTTTTTTATGTGACCAGGTGGGTCAATTAACCTGATCGACTTACTGATTTTAGTCTGTGAGTGAGGGAAGGTCTTTAAGACAATTGTACAAGATAAGGAGGCCAAATTTACTAGGTGTCTCAGAGTTTGAAATCGCTCCTAAGTGGCCTAAAATTCTCACAGATTTTGATCCTATGTTTAGGAGTAGGAGTAGAAACAAATTTTCAACATTCCTAAAATGGGAAATCACTCATGTCTAACAAATATTAGGAGAGCTCCAGAGGTATCTTAATGAGTTAGAGGTAGCAAGGAAATAGCACTCAGACAGAGACATGCACCCAGGAGTAACATTTTGGGAACATTGAGTGACACAGAGCTAAAAAAATTACATTTGGACCAAAATAAAATAAATTTTGTGACAGATCGCATTTAGTATGCGATTGGTCTATTAACGTACATATCGTATGCTGTACTGATACTGTACATTTGTTAGTAAGAATGAGGATGCAGCTCGGAAACGGTGACGAATTGGGTTTATCGCAGCCGATAATGTCGAAAATCATAAATCAAACTTGGCTTCTACAGCACGGCAGATCATGCGCAGATTTATACACAGCATGAAATCAACAACAAACAAGCTGCATTCATGTGCATCGTTGGTTTCCCTGCAGTCGTGGGCATCATCCATGGCACACTCATTAGAATAATCACCCTGAGGATGACGAGGTGTATGTGTACCAAAAACATTATCACAGCATCAGCACTCAAGTGGTTATGGAGGCAATATGATCATTGATTCAATAAACACATATGTTATCATTAATATATATATTTATTAGCAGCACTCTATCATTTTATTAACATGGCGTACCACCATATGGTGCTGATTTTCACCATTTTGATTTTTCAAACAAAAAACTGTCAAATCTACGACACCCACTATAATGTAAAGCCTACTTTTTAGTTATTATAGACGTAAGCAGTGACGACACACTCTTTCTTAGGAGCAGTCTTACACTTTGCTGAAAGTAAGAGTAGGAGACTAGGAAAACTGTAGTTTAGGAATATTTTACATCCTTAATTAACTAATTAGCATGATTCCTAGGAGTCGTTCTGAGATGCTTAGTAAATATGAGTCCTGAACTCCACACTGAAAGCCTGTTTGTTGGAGAGCAGGGATAAAAAGCACATGTCTAACTTTGTATAGCAATGCAATAAGTAAAATCAATCAGTAGGAAAAGATCCTGAATTACTTACAGTTCGCAGTTCAACTTTACTGTACTGTTTCATGAGGATAGGGGGAGGGGGAGGATGGGTAATGGACTGATGCTTGTTAAATAAATAAATAAATAAATAAATAAGTAAATAAATAATATGAAAAAAGTTAAAGCCATTATACACCCAGCACAGTAAAAAGACAAAAGAAAAGAAGGAATGGGCATACAGTAAATTAATTTAGTTATGTCATATAATATTACTGTATGTATGTGATATAATAGGTTAGTGTGACACTGGCGATCTCCAGTGCTGAAAAAGTAGAAATCCGAAACAGAACTGCTAAAACATGCAGTTCCTTAAATGACCTCTAGGACCACTGGCTCTAAAGGTAAATCTTAAGGTTTGCAGAAATAAAAATCAACTCGATTCCACTTTTTTTAAATTCCTTTGTGGCGTACCATGAGAATTTTAATGGATATAGTGATCCAGAAACATTTAGTGGGTGGCACTCAGCAAAAAGTGTTAATTAACATTTTATGCAAAGTATTTAGGAAAATACTGATGCTGATGCACTTTTACCATGAAGTGACATCTCAACCATTTGGAAGAGGCCTATACTAAAAGGTCTATTATTATTATTATTATTATTATTATTAGTGGTAGTAGTAGTAGTAGTATTACTACCAATAATAATAATAATAATAATAATAATAATTATAATACTATTCAATTCAATTCAATTTTATTTATATAGCGCTTTTAACAATGGTCATTGTCTCAAAGCAGCTTTACAAAGGTGAAGGAAATTCATAAAAAAAAAAAATATATATATATATATATATATATATATATATTTATATATATATATATATATATTTATATATATATATATATATATATATATATATATATATATTTATATATATATATATATATATATATATATATATATGAAATTTCTCTGATGAGCAAGCCAATAATAATAATAATAATAATAATAATACAAGTAATAATGAAGTAAAATAAAGAATGCAAAGAAAATAATTCTTCTGTGTAAAAGTTTAAGGGGTTAAATCTTTTTGACAGTCAGCATTTTTCATGTTATCATTTTAAGTTTTGGTCTGCTGTTTTTATAGCTGCTCTAATGTAAGTGATAACTCGCCTCAAGGACGTCTCGTTACATTAAAGCAACTATAAATAGATATGAAGTGCATTTTGTTGTTCTTTAATAAATCAAAAACAATAAGTGTTAATAACCTGCTGTAGAACAAACAACCTTTTATAGGAAGCTAATCTATATTAGTTTTCTGGTACCAGCATGCCCCATAGTGTTTTATGCCTCCATTTATAACACATCCTGATATCTGGCTCTCTGCTTTGATGTCAGCGCTCACGCTAAAACCCAACACTGTGACTCACATTCCAGCGTTTCCACAGTCAGTCCTGCCATTGTGACAGTTTTAAATCTGTTCCGGTCTGCGTTTACCATTCTGTGTTTTAATAGCTTGTGTTTATGTGTGTGTGTGCGTGCGTGTGTGTGTGTGTGTGTGTATGACAGAGTGTCATTGTCTGCTGGAGTGAATGAGACTATTATTAAAGTCGATAATAGACGAGGTCACTTCCTGTGCAGCAGCAGCAGCATCTCGGCAGGCTCACTTAACATGATGGAGCCATAGAGTTTCCATTTAACAGTTACACACACACACACACACACACACACACACATACAGCTGGACAGTACTGTTTAACCCTAACCTCTAAGCCACAAAAACCACATGGACGTCTTATGGTGCATTGGGGAAAATAGCACACACGCATGAACACACACACACACACACACACACACACACACACACACACACACATGCACATACACTGACTGTCTCATCTTTTACTTTACTCTCCTTGAACCTTTTTTTCGTATGGTTCAAAACTAATCGCTTACACAACTCACATGCTGCACACTGGGACACTAAGCGCCCACACACACACACACACACACACTAGTGGTGAGGCATGCAGAGAGAGACTGAGGCCACTGGGGAGTGTGTAAGTGTGACAGAGTGTGACAGAGATCTGCCACTTCACTCCAGAAAGCTTCCACAGAGCTCTGGAGACGAGCCGAGCTGTGACAGGCCTCACACACACACATACACACACACACGTGCACGTACGCAAAACTCCCACATGCAAGCACTCACATGTAGATATACAGTACACTCAAAAAGAATCTAAGATTTAAACAATTTTACAGACAACACAAGATATAAACACATAAACAACACATACCTGTAGATTTACTGTAGACAAAGCTGGACTCGGCTCTGATCGGCGCCATCGCCTGGCTGTTGGTTGTAACACACCTATCTGGAGCCAGTTACTACAATCTAGCTAGCTAAGCTTTAGCTTAGCTTTAGCATCTTCTATACTCACTCATAATTTTTTACTGCTTTATCCTGTATTCGAGGTCGCGGGGACGTGGAGCCTATCCCAGGAGACTCACCCTGGACAGGGTGCCAGTCCATTGCAGGGCACACACACACTCGTTCATATATTATGGGAACACCAATTAACCTTGCCATGCACACAGGGATGGGAATCAAACCTAGACAGCAATCAAACAAAGACCCTGGAGGTTCAAGGCGACAGTGCTAGCCACTACACCGCCGTGCCGTCTGGCCTGTGAACCCATTAATATTAGGGACAATCAACAAATCCTTGACCATTAAATATCTGGAGTTTGCATGTTTTCTTCCCGTGCTTGGTGGGTTTCCTCCGGGTACTCCGGTTTTCTCCTACAGTCCAAAGTTATGCAGGTTAGGCTAATTGGCGTTCTCAAATTACCCGTAGTGTGTGAATGAGCGTGTGAGTGTGTAGTGTGGCCATGTCTGTATGGACTGTATCCCGCCTCATGTCGTAAGCCTCCGGGATGGGTTCCAGTCATGTGGACGATGTGTGAGTGAGTAATTTTAATCGATGAGTTCCATAAAAATTCACTCCTGTACAGTTCTCATCTCATAAGCAGCAAATCTATCTATGGAGGCAAAAGAGAGCTATTTTGTCTTTTTTAGTGTAGATTTCACGACTGCATTTTTCATCTTGTTTTATTGTATGTGTTTTTTATTATTATTTGTGAACCTTTTTTTTCTTTTTTTTTTTTTTTACTGTGATAGAATTATTTATTTGAAATTATGCAACTGATATACATAAATAGAAATGCAATATTGAGCCGTAGAATGCTACACACCATGACAAACGACATAATAAATGCCAGTTTTATGTCAGAACGCCATATTTATGATGAACGCCGAAAGCGGAGGCGTGCATGTGATGTATGAGCGGAAAAAAAACAACAAACCAAACCAAAAAAAAAAAGCGAAAAAAACAAATTTTGATGCTCATTTAGGGAAAGAGTTTGATTTGTTATACCTCCATTTCATGGCAAAGTGGTCTGAAAAAGTGCTTTCAAATTTATTTGTTTCTTTTTCTGTTCCCTGGCATGCCTGGAACCGAGGAATTGATGAGGAACACGTCGTCCGTCACTGAAATGACACAATAGATCATGAAGGCTTTTCTTCTAGGCGATACTGTGAGAGCCCGGACTCGCAGGAAAGGAAAAAAAAAAGGCAGCGTCCACTACATTGGAAGATTTAGCGGTACGTATCGTGGAACATTCTGAAAACGCAGGAGCTCCTCCGCAGAGAGCCACAGCTCGTACGCATTGATTCCGCCGTCTCGGTCGAGGAATAAAAAAAAAAAAAAAAGGTAGATCGATGGAAATGAAAGATAAATCTAAATGCAAATGGCTCTCGCTTCTTGAGGTGTGCTTTATTTGCAAAGCCGGCACTGATTTGTCCGTCGTTCGATTTCTGTTTGTTTCCTCCCATCGTGGAGATGAATAAGCGAGAGGGAAGTGCACGATCGCCGCAAAAGCTGCAGGAAACTCCGAGAAAGACGTCGAGCTGGAGGGAGAGTTGACCTCACCAGTCTCCCAACTGTGTGTATGTCTGTGTATGTCTGTGTGAGTGTGTCTGTGTGTGTGTGTGTGTGTGTGTGTGCACATGTGGTAAGGGTTTTGACTGACAGCCAGACAGCAGATATGTGTGTGGAAGTAAAAGGGCCCAGTGCTACAGATCCAATCGCATGTCATCCGGGATCCCATTATCTGTCAGAGAGAATGGAAGCATTCATCCTCCTCAGGCCTGGATATCTCACACACAGCACATACACACAGTCATGAGACTCACGAGACACACACTCACAGTTCAGGGTTTTTACTACGATGATCCTCCTCGTTTAGTCGTCTGAACAGAACAGAATGATCCTGTTGGAATTTTGCTTTAAAACTCTCAGTGTTGTGCTATTGAAAGAAAACTAATCAATAATCACATGGTGCCTTACTGTAGACTGTTACCTCTGCAAATGTTGATTATTTCCACATAAGAACACATCGCAAGTGTTAATACACCTCATACTACAACAATAATCAAACATTCACTATTTTATATATATGATTAATTCATAAAAGAGCAAAAACTTATATGTCATGCCTCTCTTTTATGCAATTACAGTCCCGACAGTGATGAATTCTTCCTTAAATGTAAAATAAACATCTCCTTACAGCAATTAATGATTCTAAACGTTCTGTAGTCCACATCAAATGAGTTCGTTACCAAAGAAACCATAAGGAATCCGAATGAAGCCCTTAATTGGAACTTTCCTAATAGGGTGTACCGCCTTCAGATCAAGTAAATTATGAGAATGATGACTGGCAGCTCAGTGAGCAATTATTGTGTGGGAACAATTAGCGTTTGATAAGGAATTAGCTGCTACGTGGAGCGAGAGACTGGTGTTCTAGCCATGTATGAAATGCTAACTGATTGGTCCTGAAGTGATGTGTAATGCAACATACATTTCATCATGAGGCAAATTAATGCAGGCAATGAAGCACCTGGGGTAGAGGATTTTAGATCTGAGTGCGTGCACACACACACACACACACACACACACACACACACAGTATACTGTACACATAGCTATCATTGTCACCTCATGGCCATGCTATTGTATGACAGTTAGTTTGGACGAGATGGGTTCCATGAGGGGTAATTTAAAGCATAACAGCACTGGTTCAAACTATATGTATCGCTCTGTGTCACAATCATTAATAACACTACCTGTGTGTCTCAGCGTGGATAAGGGTAGGTCTGTATGGTCCGCGGTACTGAGGAGAGAGCAGCTGTCTGCCAAAACCCACATTCACAACCAGAAGCACTTTCAGGAAGAACACACATCTGATAACGTTATGTCGTCTTAAACAACGCGCCGTCTCCTTATACGTTGTTCTGAATCATCTCTTGAAACCGTCCATGTTGTTCTGTTCATGGCTTATGTCATGAGCTAGTTAGCTGCAAAGCTAGTTAGCTTCTAACATAAAGCTAAATCCCAAATCCCTCTTTAACCCCTGATCAAGGGCACTACTTGTGATGTGTGAAAGAAGACATTGCACACCCTACAGAACACACTACCTTTTGTCCAACACTTTGGTCCAGGTTTGTCCACCACCTCCATAATGTATTCTCAGCCGCATAGAACCAGTAAGAACTTAAAACTACTTTTACCCCTGTTAATTACACTACCTGTGTGTAGCTAACTTTCGGTCGCCAGCTCTGTCAGTCACCTTTGGTTCCACCAACTGTGAAAGCATATGTGTCGGTGGAGCAACATAACTGGTTAAATATTGAATAAATACTGATCTGCTGGAATTTTCACACACAGGCATCTCTAAGATTTACAGAGAATGGAACACTGCCACTCCTGTCAGTTAAAAACAGGAAACTGAAGCGAAAGTTCATGGGCTCACCAAAACTGGACAATAAAAGGTTGTGAAATTGTTGCTTAGTCTCATGAGTCTCGATTTCTTTAAAAAAAATAATAAAAAGGTTTAAATAACATGAAATCAAGGATCCATCCTTTCTTGTATCAAAAGTTCAAGCTGCTGCTGCTGGTGGTGTAATGAGGTGGGGGTGATTTTCTTGTCACATTTTGAGCCCTTTAGTACCAATTGAGCATGGGTTTGAATACCACAGCCTACCATCCATTTATGGGCACAGGATAATGCTCCATGCCACAAGGCTAAAACTGGTTTCTTAAATGTAACAGCGAGGTCACTTTACTCAAATGGCCTCGACAGTCACCAGATCTAACTCCAGCAGATGGGATCCTTTAAGATGAGGTGGAACGTGAGTGATGCTATGGTGTCAATATAGATGAAAAATCTCAGAGGAATTTTTCCAGCACTTGGTGAATCAATGCCCTGAAGAATTGCAGCTCTAAAGGCAAAAATGGCCATGCACTAGCAAGGTGTACCTAATGAAGTGACCGCTGAGTGTAGGTCTTTATGAAAATGGAAAATGGGAAGCTCTCAAAAGTGAAAGTGCAAACAAACATCATGTTTGTAACTGAGGTTTTTTTCTTTCCATCATATTTACACCATAATAGTCGCATCATCAGCACTGCAATCATTTCCATCTCTCGTGTAAATTTCGCAAATACCCCGTTTGCGAGTGGACTTGCTGATTCGTACAATATTGTTTGCTTGTAGGTTTCAAGTGGACGAATGCTAATGTAATTTGCGGTTGATTAGATCGACTCAACGGCACTCATGGTTTCATGCACGGCTGTAAAAAAGAAATCAAAACTATAAATGCGCACTCAAAAGGGTTACTTTTTAATCCTATTTTCCTTGTACTTCAAGGCTTCTCTCTCTCTCTCTCTCTCTCTCTCTCTCTCTCTCTTTGACTTGTTTCTGAAAAGTCGCTAAGCTGTGAAATAAATTTCCTTTTCTCAGAGCACCGTTTATGTGGGCCGTGCTGTAAGGCTGCTTAAATCCCTTAGAATGCCTCTAATTATTTTATGGCTTTGGAGTTTGATGTGTGTGCTTTGAATATGAGGTTACCGAGGCCCTCAGACACAGGAGCACTGGGAGTAAATACTCGCCGGTGAGAGAGGGGGATGAATTAGGCAAACGTGCTTTTACTTAAGCACAGCCACTGTTCTTCAATGTGGGTATGTGTGTTTGTGTGTGTGTGTGCACGCTTTTTTACTGCATGCCTTATCGCTTGCTTAGCCTTCCTTTTTCCTGCTTAAATCTCCTCAAATCCCTGGCTAGCTAGCGGCTAAAGCTACATGGTATTCATAATGAAGTCTCCTAGCAACAGAACAGCTCTTGCTCGATGTTTTCTATCAGAAAGGGACTTTTGGGGCGAGTGCATGAGAGGTGTATGAAAAGAGAAGACGGTGATGAAGGTGATGAAAATCCCGAAGACGGCGCTCTGGGTAATTTAGTCATTCTGTGTTTGTAAGCCTGTTTGCCTCAGTTTCATAATAAGTCTTTCTCTCAGGATGAGAAGCCAAAATTACAGTGGTTTATTGTAAAAACAAACAAACAAACGAAGACGAAAAAAAGCACATGATGTATGTAAGAGCAGTGCACTCTGGGATTGCAAGTATTTAGCAGAAGGGAGGATCCGTGACTGTATGTACCAGTGTTAATGGGATTGAGCTGAATTTTAAGAATGCCTCTGGAGAACCTCACTTGGTAAATTTTGGCGAACAAGTCCGAGGACAGCGGTCCATCAAGGTACCTCCCTTGTCATCCTGATGGTGAACAGAACCTTCAAAAGCACCGCTGGATTCTTTCTTGATTCGGGTCCAAGGAGTTCTCAGAGTTTTAGTGACCCCTGTGACCCTCATGTTCTTACTCACAGGGATGTTTCACAACAACAGATATAACTATTGTTTTTACAGAAGAAAAAAAAAGACGCCCCCTCCACATTTAGAAGGTTGTACCAATTCCCATGGAGCTTCTAGTACTTTCAAGCACCTCGTAATTCCAGCCTGCAACATCTCAGAACAGCTGGAGCTGTTTATGTCTCTTTCAGTGCTGCAATTCATCTGCAAGCTTAGGCTAGATAGAGGTTGTGGGATCTCATCAGTCCTGTAAGGAGGAAACAAGGAAATATGAAGGATTTTTTATCGTGTCAAGGAAAGATTTAACAGCAAAGTTTAGAATGCTGACCTTAGCTATAAAATAGTAGGTGTGTCCTGTCCACCCTGTTGTTTAAAAACGTACAATCAAACCAGACTTAGTTCCTCCTGGGAGTCAGAAGACTTTCACAACTATTAGTCCAATTGCTAAGTTGCTTTGTTTGCTTTTTTGGGTTGTTGTTTTTTTCCTGCTGTAAGTAATTAAATGCCCCCAAAAGACATTAAAAATATTGGCTGAGCAGAATGTAGGGCTCCGAATGTTCTCATAAAGCTTTGTACTTTGGCTGAGTTTGCGCCTGTTTTTTTAAACGCCTGAGTCGAAACCACAAGGCATGTTCGATTCACTTCCTGCATTGAGTCGATTCCGAGCCAAATCGCTTTGTCTCTAGAGTTCAGTTGAAAGCAGATGAAGATCGCCTCACTCAGAACGAGAGCCAATACCATCAACTGTACCTGAACGTTTAAAACCTCTCGATAAGATGATCGTCAGTACCAAAAAGTTTGTCCCTAACAAAGATAACATGGAGAGGTGCTCAGAAGAACTCTCACCTCAAGAACTGAGAATCAGCACCGATATAAAATCAGATAGCGCAGACAATTAGACAAGAATAAAAATAAATAACTTTGCAGACCAGACAGTGTATGCTGGAAAATAGTTACACAGAGGTACTGAATTTGGAAAACTTTCAAGACAAATTTAATCTTAATCTACCTAAAGTCCAATTAAATTAAGTTCAAAGTAAGAACATAAAAGGTGTTTGTTGCCAAATCACATAACTCGTAGTCGGGGGTTAAAGTGAGATTTGGCAGGTGGGGGAACCTTAAAACCCAGTATAGCGGTGCAGCAGGGTAAAATGACTCCCCTGTATAGGGCTAGGAGCTGACTCGCCTGTATAGGGCTGGGAGCCGGTCTAAATTACTTGAGAGTCCAGTAAAGTTTTAGATTGTTAAAATCGACAAAGTGTTAAAAAAAGGGTAAAAAAGACAGACATACTTTCATCTTTTACCGTATGTCATCCTTTTGGCACTACCTTGCTAAAGAGGAAAGGTGGAGAACGTTTGATGTATGAATCTAATTATCAACGTGTCTCCTACAGGTCCTGGGTACCACTCACCCACCCACATACACACACATCCAACATGCACAAACGGCGCATGGGAGGGTTATTTGGCTCCCACAATGCACTGCTGACACCACAGTCCATCAAAGGCACGGCGGCAGAGAGCCAGAGCCCCCCAGCTGAAAAGAACAATTACCACTTCTATCACCTCCTCCAAATTAGCATTCATTGGTGATATGATTTACTACAAAGACAAGCCATTTCACTCTGCATTCTCTCTCCCTTTCTTCTCCTTCTTTCTTCTCCTCTTTTCTCTGTTGCTTCTCCACAGGACCGGGTTAATGTAGTAACATTTGTATTCTCTTCCCGAGCCTCAGAGAGAAGAGATGAGGATCTGCTGCAGGTCAGGCCAGCCTTTCTCGTCCTCTTTCTTTCGCATCCTCTGCCCTTTGCCGAGATAAAGGCACCATAATTGCATTTGCATATCGAACAGGGTTGGGCGTTGCAAAGGTCATGGCTCTGGCATCACTTGACTCTGTGGTGAACATGAAAAGCCCCATGAATGTGCGTTCACTCTGGCAGCTACTGATACAGATATAGTTCTACGTTTGCACATTTATAAAAATGCATGTACAGTGATAAATGGTTGAGGTTAGGGGGTGAGGGGCGGGGGTCGAGGTTTTATACTGGGACTGATTCTGGGCTTGTTTAAGGGTTGCAGGCTTGCTTTCTCAGGAAGATCTTTGGCTGTAAGACATGAGACCTGTGGTTTTCTCTTCTCTTCCCCACTATAAGAAAACTCGATCCAGGAAGTAATATGCATCTGATTAATCATGTAACACAGCATATAGCACAGCGAGTGGATATCTTCCACACCTCATGGAAACCTCAAACTGCTATTTTCAAGTGGACCGGGGATTAGGGCTCTGGACTACTGCCAGGCTTGAAAACAGCTTTCACCCTTCAACAAAAGTACCAAACTCAAACCGCTTTGAGTCTGGAATAAAATGCAAGCCTGAAAATGACCTTTCTTTGATATCTGAGACACCAGGTGTCCTAGTTTTCATGGTTGGTTTTTAAAGTGTGCTCAGAAGGACCATATATCCGTCCTCGTTTTAGAGAGTCCTACATAAATTCCGGATGTCTCTTACCCTAAGGCACTTGCCATATTGTGTAGAACCAAAGCCACCATATGGGCAGAGTTGAGACCAGACAACAGAAATTCAAATAATTTTTTTTTTCATTTATCAACTCTTCGTTGCTGTGGTATAAAAGGAATAAAATACATTAAGATTGGCTGTTATAGAAAAAAAAACTTTTAAATGATTATTGCAACTTGTAGCTGTACATCTGGCTTCACCACACAAGTGTTATTATTTTCCTATGCATGACAGAATGGAGGCTTTTTTCCCGTTGAGTACAGTATCATGCTGACCTGGAGCAACCTTGGGACATTCATTTCAAGGCAGGAATACACACTTGATAGGACATCACTGTATGTCTCACTCAGGTAGGCAATCCACCTAGAATCACGTTTCTTAAAAGCTATAAGAAAACTGGAGAACCTGGATGAACAAACACAGGACAGACATAACATTAAAACCATTTACATTAAAACCAATGAGGTTCTGCTTGTTCCACCACAGTGGCTGCTCCTGCTCCTCTGGGTATGGCTCCACGGGGCCTCTTGAGTTGTCCTGTGGTGTGTGGCACCAGGATATTGGCAGAAGATCTTTTGGATGCTTTGGCTTGCAGGGTGGGGCCTCTGTGGATCTCACTTGTTTTTCCAGTGCGTTCCTTGGGTGCTTGATCGGATTGGGATTAGGAGAGATTGGAGGCTGGGTCAGCCACATTGAACTCTCTGCCTTTTAGGGCCCCATGCACAGCGAGCAGTGGTACACTGGGCCATTTCTCTTGTACGCCTTGGATGCCCATGATCCTGCCACCAGTTTACTGGCATGTAGTTAATAAGCAATGCTATTCAATTCACCTGCCAGTGGTGTTAATGTTATGGCTGATCAGTGTATACAGGGAAGAACCTGCGAAACTCTGGAGATGTGTGGCAACTCTGTCTGCTCTAGTCATTAATCTACTCTAATGCAGGAGGTTTTATTTCCAGTCACAGGGATCCCCCTTCACAGTTTGAAGTTTTCCTTATACACACCCGAGTCACCTCATTAACAGCTTAATAATTCGGTGATCATTTGGATCAAGTGTGTTGGCAGTCGGGAAACCTTTAAACTGTGCACGATTCAGAGTTAAAAAATCCGTCCTACTGTTTGCCCATCTCAGTGGAAACTTTATGAGTTCTATGTATGACCCGTAAGTAAAGAGTTTCTTGGCAAGTAGAACGCCTTTAGAAAGCCACAGCCATTAACCATCCCAAGAAGCCTTAAGAGTTTTTCTAAGAGTGTAGGTTTGCCACTTATGTGGAAAAAAAGATGATTAAGCCAAGTATGATCGATTGTCTAATTCCATTTATAGCCTACATCATTTGTTATCGAGCTGCAGGGTAGTTGATTTCACTCTAGTACATCATTCATTTTTTTTGTTTGTTTCTCTGCTGGTGAATTGACTGATGAAGTGCATATGAATTTTATTCATCTCGGAATAGAAAGAAAAAATGATAAAGCTTTTACTGGTCATCACAATACTAAAGCATTTAAAGAAATGATGGCATGTCAACTTTATGATGATGCTGGTTGAAAAGTTTTTTTTTTTTTTTTTTTTTTACACAAATGTACCCTCGGGGACTTGGGTATTACTGACTCCATTAAATCATAGACTTGGACGAGGACCGAAATGCTCCAATGTGGCCACCAATTGAATTGACTGGTATGATTTATGTAGTGCATTCACCTAATTATGTTTGTTATTTAGTACTCTAACCTTGTGGCATAGGTGGCACAGTGTTTGGCGTTTCCAAATTGCCCATAGTGTATGGTTGGGTGTGTACAGTAAGCATGTGTGTGTGCTGCGATGGCTTGGCCCTAAGTTCCTGACAATGGGCTCCAGGTCCCTCACAAGCCTATACAGAATAAGAGGTACAGACAATGAATGGAATGGATGGATATTGTGGCATGGTGGTAATGCCACCTTACCGGTCCAGAGTCTTTGGTTCTATCTCAAGTTCCAACCTTACTCCCTGTATGGAGCATTCTTCCAGATCGGATCCAAGGCGAATGTGAAGATCTCCCAGAGGCGAAGCAAATACTGATCGGAGGTAATGCTGGTGGGTTTGACTGGTAGGCGATTGGTGATTTTTGATAGACAAACATCCCACATACAGTATGTAGTATTCCCGTCTTATTTTCATTTTTCCAAGACTAGACTTTGGGATCTGCCTACTAACGATGGACCTTTGCAGGGATAACCCTTTTTCTATTTTGTTTACAGAATGTTAAGTTTTGTTAATCTGATTGGAGTTACATGACATCAATCTTTTAAAATAAACACCATGGTTGTTCTTATATTACGGTGTGTTTTGGCATGATTTTCTCTAGTTTATTTTCTCTAGGCCCTACTTTTTCCTACAACACTGAAATATTTTGTCCAATTACTTAAAAAGCAAAAAGAATGGATGGCTATACATCTGTCTTTACCAGTGAAATATGTATACATTTTCCTAACTCTGTCCCTCCTGAAGACAAAAATGTCAACAAATCTGCCGGAGCGGATCTCTCTGATCGCCGAGGGCCAGAAGAATAACAGAAGTGGATAAATAATCAGGGAGTTAAATACCCCGCTTTCACAGGTTAAACCTCCTAGAAGAAAAACAGCCTGACTCCACTTTCGCTAACCTTTCGCCCAGGCCCTGTGCCAGATCTAATTAAGGAGTGTTTGCCAGAAAATATGCTCAATATGTGCTCCCAATTATGGCTAATACGTCTCTGCTAAAGCCGAAACAGTCTCTGTCCGGAGACGGGGAGTCCGGTGACATGTGTAAGACTTGGCAAATGTTACATTTATCAAGGCATCTTGTGTGTGTGTGTGTGTGTGTGTGAGTGTGCACGCCATGTCTGGGATCATAGGAGCAATTTGTTTGGGTTATATATGTTCCTGCCACTACAAAGGTGAAAGCAGTGAATTGAGTGATAGATTAATTGTGTGTTTAAAAAACAAAGTGTTGAGTGCAGAAAAGCACTGACTAGTGAATGAAAGATTAGTGTGTGTGTGTGTGTGTGTGTGTGTGTGTCTTACATGTTCCAGTTTTAATCAGCAATGCAGCAATGTCTGCAGGAAGCCGTCTTGATTAAAACACACTGGAGCAGGAAGTGGGATTACGGTAAATGGGGTTACAGGCTCCCTGTGACGAATTCCATGCAGGTCTTTGTTCTCCAAATCAATACACATGATATATGTGTGTGTGTGTGTGTGTCTGAGAGAGAGAGAGAGAGAGAGGGATATGTACTGTAGATGTTTAAAAAAACGTTTTTTTTTTCCCAGAAAGTCACACAAACTTCACAAGAAGAGAAGTGTTTTGGTCACCTCAGATGAACACACAATTTTTCATACATAGTGCTTACTACATTTGTATTTTTATATAATTCATTTATTGCATTGTATATAATTTCTTTTCATGCATTGTTGTGCACCTCATGTATTTTTACATTGTTGGTGCATGTGTAAGACGTGTGGGTTTAGTATCCGGATGCTATTTTCTCACAAATTGCATATAATGATGTTTACATCATGTTAGACATGTTTTTTTTTTATGTGAACATTCAGGATATAATATATTGAAATGCACTTTTATATGGATGGATGGATGGATAAACTAAGAAATAAAGACAGGGTTAAATGGGAAAAATAAAAAGAGTTTTTATTCAAAGTTCACTTGTTTAAACGCTGTGTTTTCCAAGTTGTTGCTGGTTTTGATGCTGGAACCGAACCAGTACAGACTCGCTGGTGAACAGAACAACATTTATATCTGTAATGATAAATATTATGACCTGACACAACAGGCCAACACACACACACACACACACACACACATACCTGTCCTCCACACCCAACCAGACACTCTTGCATGGTTGAAGACAGAGAGTGTGTAATGGTGCATTGCAGGTGGAGCTTCAACAAGCCATTTATCAGCAGAGGCATTCAATTAGAAATGAACAGAGAGAGAGAAAGAGAGAGAGAGAGAGAGAGACCAAGTGTGAGAGACGGAGACATAAAGAGTCAGAGAGAATGAGATAGCAAGAAAGAAGTCTGATAAAGATCCTCAGGAACCGATGCGAACCAACATCTTCCAACTCAACAACAAAGCTGCTCTCTCTCTCTCTCTCTCTCTCTCTCTCCTGAAAAGAATCACCCTTTTTAAAGTAAACATTGTGTTTCTTTCCAGCTTGAAATAAAGACATGGCTTTTCTTTCATCCAGCTGTACATGTATTTACTCAATGCGACTTTTAACAACCAAGTAAAAAGTTTTAACACCATGTCAGAAATAAAAAAATATACATTTTAAATAAAATGTTAAAAATAAATATTTTTTAAATAAAAACTGATATGGAAATAAATCACCCTCCTTCCTAAAAATGACTTGTAAACTCAACCAGGTGAAGCTAAACTCACCTTCTGGGCTGTGATCAGACATGGTTATTTTGATTGGCTTAGCAAAAAAAAAAAATGGAGCATTTCAGTCACTAGTAGCGCAACTGAAGCAAACAATTAAGTAAGGGTGGCAAGGCACTGTCAAAAGATCCCTTAGATAAAGTTGTGCACAAGTCAGGATTTAAACAAAAATAAATAAAATAAAGGCTTTCTCACTTGCCAGAAGCCCTGTGGAGTCTATTATTAAGAAGTGGAAGGTATTTAGTACAACACAGATGCTCCATGGATCAGGACGTCGCTCCAAAATGAAACTGATCAGAGAGTCTACCAAGAGGCCTACAGCAACTCTGAAGCAGTTGCAAGAATTTATTACACAGGGTGGTCACTATGTGCATGTAAAAACAATGTCACAAATTCTCCACAAATGTGGCTATATGACAGGGTGTCAAGAAAAAAAAAACCCTAAACAACTGAGATTTGCAGAAATGCACCTTGAAGATTCTGAGACCATGTGGAAAAAGGTGGAAAACCAATACAGCTCACTTTCCAAATCACACCATTCACACAGTACAGCATGGAGGTGCTGATAACCAGTAATGAGGGTTTCTGTGGCACAGGAACTTTAACACTTGTCGTGAAAGAAGGAAAATGGACGGGGAAAAATCATGTCGAATTCTGGAGGAAAAAAGAGAATGTCCTTGCATGGCCCAGTCAGAGCCCAGACTTAAACCCCTTTACGAATCTGTGAATTGACTTGAAAACAGCAGTTCACAAACGGTCACCTCAACTCAGCTTAAACATTTCTGCAAAAATGAGTGGGCATTATTTACAGATCTACAAGCAAAGCTTTGTGTGTAATTGAGAGGGTGATTAGCCTCATCTCATTGAGTTTACACGACAGATTTCAGTGTGTGTGTGTGTGTGTGTGTGTGTGTTTAATAATCTTACCTTCTGTTTTAAAAACTGTGGACATTTTCCCCTTTGGATTTTATACAAAGTATAAATGACAAAAAGAAAACGAAAAAAAAAAAGTTCATACATGCATGCACAGCTTAGAGGCAGAGAACAATCGAAAGATTTAGCAAAATAATAATAATCATAATAATAATAATAATAATTTATATAATGATAATAGTAATAAAGTAAAAACAGATTATATGCTGCCTGCATGCAGGTGACTTTAACTTGTCACTTGTAACTGCTCCCATACATCATAACCCAACAGTGTGCCCCACTTTCAGAACCAAATAATCATACAGAGATGCCAGAATAATTATTTTTTAGGGACTGGTGTATTTACTAAAGATTTCAGCGGCATGTGATAACAGATTATATAAAAAATAAACAAACAAAAGAAATCAGGCGAAACCTTACATTACCTTATAACCCAAACCCCTCCCCTTACAATGCATTCTAACCTGAAAACCTTCCCTTATATTGCATTATAACCCAAAACCCTCCCATACATTACATCATTACCCAACCTCCTTTGTCACATTTCATCCTAACTCAAACCCCTCCCCTTACATTTCATCATAACCTGAAAACCTCCCCATATTTTGTGTCATAACCCAAACCCCTCCCATACATTACATCATAAACCCATAATCCTCCCATACATTACATCATAAACCCATAATCCTCCCATACATTACATCATAACCCAAACCCCTCTCTTGCTAACCCCTGGTAAACAAAAAAGACAAAGAAGAAGACGAAGAAAAAAAAAAAAAACAATATATGCATGTGTTTAACCTGACTATAAATATTAGAAACATTCTCTGTGGAAATACAGACATTATGTTTGGCCAAAGACGTTTGCAATGAAAGTAAAGAATTTACCCATGAAGCAGTCGAACCCACCAGGGCCACATGGTGTCCACTAAGGAGCAAGAAGAAACCAGAAAGGAGAAAGCATGAGCTAAACAAAGTTCAGGAGCTTGTTAGAAACTTAAATGAGCAACATAATTAGGCATCATATCAAGAAAATATATATTACATAACTTCCTTTTTTGAGTTTTTGATTGTATAAGTGCTGAATGAGGGCAGCTGTGTGTCAAGTGCTTCTGTACATACCGACCAGGATGCAGGTTTTTTTTTTTTTTTTGCGTCTTTTGACAAAGTTCCTGCCGAGTTCCTCCCACCTCCACACTCCGGCGCTGCCGTTCGCTCGCCCCTGACGCACTCGTTCGCCTGTGCGTTGTGTCAACAGGATGAGTTAACAAATGCAGAGAGGCGAAAAACAGTGCAGCTGCGTCAAGGAGAGTGAGACCGAGTGAGAGAGAGACCTCCTGCTGCGAGAAAGCTGAGGAGGAGTCATGCTCTCTCTGAATAAACCCAGGGCCTTTGACTGCTGGAAAAAGTTGTGAAGTTATTGAGAAGAGGAAATTATATGAAACCATTCGTTATCTTGTTCAAGGTAAGCGGCGTACTAATTGGGTCTTCAAGGCTGCCTTTGTTTAGAGCTCGGAGCCGTGTGTGAGCGAATGGGACACTCAGAAAAAGAGCTGATGCTTTTTTTCAAGGTTATTCTAAAAAGTTAAATGGATTTCGAGATGGAAAGTATGCGAAGCTCTGACATTATGTTTGAAAAAAACTTCGAAAAATTCGGACCAGGCAATCAAACGCTTTTTCGTTGCTGTTTAGAAGGCCCCGTGTTTAGTGACGCAGGTTCACACAGAATAAGAACATCTCCGAGGTGGAGGAGTAAACATAAGACTCCAACTTATCTCATCTGCACTCTTTCACTTTTTTGGAAATGGAAGGCAAGAAATTTGACGCAATTTTCCCCCCAAATCGAGTTTTATGTTTAACATCAGGACAAAGTGAATCAACCTTTCCCGGGTGTGTTTTATTAAATGTAGAGTTGATTTGTGAGTGCCCTTGGGCACTTTGTTCATCTCTATACTGAAAGGTTTTTTTGGAAATGAAGGTCATCGTGTAGTAAAAGGCGAAGACAAGTTGAACTGAAGACTGCTGCAGGCTGTGCAAGAATAGTGCTGCGATAAATTACTGTGCATGACGGTTACGGAATCGATAGGCAATGCCACATGTGTGTGTGTGTGTGTGTGGATTGACGAGCAGTCAGGAGTAGTTCAGATGAGGACTTGACGGCAGAAGATGTAAAATAGCACTAAAACATGAAAATACTTTCTGCATCTGTATCCTATGCAGTTTAACATTTTACATATCCGTATCTGTTTCTGCACAGGAGTGTGTAGTGGTAGTTAGCTCAGTTATGTGGCAGTTTAACACTTCCTTATTGTACGTATTCGCAGCAGAAATTTTTAATTGTCCAAATGTTGTTGTGACAGGCCAAGCATCCATAAGGCTTATCCACAATTTTCACTCAGTTTTTAAACAGTTGGACTAACGAGTAAAATCCTGGACCACTGACTGAAACTGAGGTTTAATATCGACTTGATCGTGTTGGAAATAGTCACGCACAGTGTAACTGCAAGTTCTTTATTATATAAATATTCTCATTTCAGAACATGAAAAGAATAACATTGAGACTATTTATACATACTATATATAGTATATTTTACTAACATTACTAATTGCTTTTAACTCACATTTTGATAGGAAGCGTGGTCTAAAAATTAGAATGCAGGGCTGTACTGTAGGTCAGTGGATGTTCAGATGAGCGTGAGAAAGTCAACATGGCCGTTGTTGTGCTAATTTGCTATCTACGCTAGTTCTCACTCATTTCAGAATTAAATTAATGTAAAAATAAAAGTTCATTAAAGAACAGTCGGGTGATTAACTAAGTAACTAAGTAATTCGTTATGTAAAGACTCGAGGGAATGATGTGGAGGTTATTTATAGGTCTGATATGTATTTAAATTGTTAATTGTTCGAAAAGACTGAAAAGATTTTCTTTTAGACAGAAAATGGGTTTATAATTTTTTTCTTTTAGATTTTTTTTCAGATTTATTTTGTTTGTTTGTTTGTTTGTTTGTTTTAGTAGTTAAAAATAACTGGGTTTTATTTCACGTATTGTCAAGACAGAAAACTTTCTCATTTTTAATAATAATAGTTATTGAGTTTTAAGTTAAAATGAGTTTTAAAGGTAATAATCCATTTTATTTCTATAGCCGTTTTTCTGGTCACCCAAGGTCACATCCATATACAGTAAGATAAAACAGGATAACATTGATAAGAAACTAAAGAGTTCTTTTGTCTTAAATATAGAAAAAAAAGGATAAAGGAGAAGGGGGCGAAAAGCTCATGGTTCATGGTTTGTTAAAAAGCAAACACACAAAATGTTCTTTTCCTTAGTTCAGTTTAAAGAAAACTTTTCAACAAAGCCTGCTTAAAGACGCTCATCAGACACAGCATGCATTTATTAGCCTAAAAAATATATCACATTTTCTCATGATTGTTTTTACTTTTATCTAATATATTTACAGACTAAAGTTGAAATATCGACTTCACGTACAGTATGTAGCTATAAACGTCAGTTATCTATGTTATCTCACATCACAAGCCACATCCATACGTCTTTGCTCACGTCATCTGGGTTAAAACACGTCATATTTGTGCGACCGCTCTTTCACTTTAAACAACAGATATGATTTTAGAAAAAATATGCTTGTGGTTTCGAATGCATTCTCGTTCTTGTTGTAATCATGTGACCATGTATCGGATATGTATAACGACTCCGATCCAATCTGTCATGTTAGGTAATCTGGGTCATGCTGGTAATGTGAACGTATCCCAAATGTACTGTATATGTGGAAACTTTCCATAAGTAGAAACAGTCACACCTTCATCTTACTGTACAGCAGTGGTACCATGAGACTCAGGTAGGAGGCGTGGCCTAAACTTTAAAACCAGGGTTGGATGTTAATAGATAGCCTGATGGATAGTTTTTTGTTTTACTAATTTGCTAGCTATTCTAGTTTTGAACTGAAAGTGGAACACGAGTGAATTAGACGATGCTCGGGTAGATTTTAGCTCCCTGCAGTGCAAACAGTGTAACTGTAGAGGTTTAAAGTCTAATTATGTTGCTTAAATGAGTTTTAAAGGTACATTACATACTTTAGCTATGAAAGTGTGCTCTTGTGGGAGTACTGTGACAAGTGTTTGTGCCCAGAATGGGCCAAAAAAAAAAAAGAAAAGAATTTTCGATATGCAGAAACTCTCAATTTGATTTTTAATGCGGATCTTATGAAACGATCAGAGCGAGCCAGAAGAAGATAGAAAGCGCTGGGCACAAATGGCAAACTTCGAAATGGACATCGAGTCCACAAGTATTAATCCGTGAAGGTCAAATTCCTCCGCTTTGATTTTTTGGGGTCTGTCCGGGTCAGCGGTTCACACACTTTTTACTCCCTCTCGTCTGTCAGTGCTGCACTGGTGTTTTCAATGTCAGGGTCTCGATCATAAATAACACACCCCTGTGGCCTGCAGATCTCTGATATATTAGCGAGACCTGTCAACCTCAGTGAGTGTGTGAGATAGAGAGAAATAGACTCTGAGTGTGTGTGTGTGTGTGTGTGTGTGTGTGTGTGTGTGTGAGAGAGAGAGAGAGAGACAGAGATGAAAAAAGAGAGAAAGAGCGAGAAAGAGAGAGAGAGAGAAAGAGAGAGAGAGGAGAGATGTATTAGCTACGGCTGTCAGAATGAAAGAGAGCTTATGTTGAGGCCGGGGGGGCGGAGTCTGCGCCGGCATGATTGATAGCTTCTCTCTGCGCGTTATAAGGAATGAGTGATCCGCCCGTCATCCATCACTCGGCAAAACGAGAAAAAAAAGAGGAGCGCTGTACGAGGCCCAGAGCCAGACCGGAGTAAATCACACAAGCCTTATTTTCCTGATTGCCCCAGTGACAAGACAGAGCGCAGCTAGGCTAAAGCTAAAGCTAACGGGCTCTGCAGGGGGAGGAAGTGCAGGCACGGCCAAAGCGTGTAAATCCAACTCAAATCCAATCAGTCGCACGCTGAGGCTACCACATGGCTGATACCTTTTTAACACACACACACACACACACACACAAACAGAGAGAGAGAGAGAGAGAGAGATACAAATGACAAATTTCAAGATTAGACAGATAAAGCACAAGAACATACACACAGGATGTTAGCGATTGAGGCTAATCACTTTTTTTCTTCTTTTTTTTTTATTTTGCAGTTTAAAGTGTTTATTAGTAACTCAAAAAGTGTGAAATATCTTAGACACTTCCGTCTCATTTGCTCTGTTGTTTCGTCTTCACACTGTCAGGATTAAAAGTCTAAGGCCAACATGCTAGCGAGAGAGCTGATTAGCTTTAATCATTAGCTACCTCATGCTATGTAGTCATATTCCAGTTGCATAGCAACAACATTCTTACATCTTTGACTGATATGTGTCTACTGTATGTGTCACGACAATAAATTCCCGTTTTTTTGATAAATATTTGGATTTCTTGCACTGCTTGATTCTGATTGGTCAGAAAGTGTGGCGGTGTGTGTGCTGCGGGTGAGAGGAAAAAACCTCGGCTACATCACGCCACCCTGTCGCTGAT